>NW_024582452.1:794935-827313 GCF_018398535.1 Haplochromis burtoni
TGTGTGTGTGTGTGTGTGTGTGTGTGTGTGTGTGTGTGTGTGTGTGTGTGTGTGTGTGTGGCGGCAGGGGGTAGGGTGGAGCAGGAGGAGGGATGCGCGGATAGGAAAAGACGCACCGCTCGTCTATTGGACCAGAAACAGAGTGGGCGCATGTAACCGCCTGTCCAAGCCTGGAGACTTTGCCTTTTTTTTCCAGGGACGGGAGACAAGAGGGTCCAAGACAAGTACACATCTAAAAGCGGTATATGTGAGGCAACCGGGGGCTGCGAGTCAAGCCATGGACGCGCTGTTGGCGTTATTATAGGCTGTCGGTGACCACAGAGCGTAAAGTTTCCGCTACTGTCGTGTTGTGTTTTTTGTTTTTTCCTTTGTGTTGCGTTTTTTTTTCTTTATCTTCAAACCGCATGAGTTCACCGCTGTTTTTAGGTCAGCTGGTCGGGGTTCCGTTAGAGATAATGCACCCCACCATGGAAAAAGACACAACTTACACCAAGATTTTCGTCGGCGGGCTTCCTTATCACACCAACGACGCTTCACTTCGGAAATATTTCGAGACTTTCGGGGACATCGACGAGGCAGTGGTGATCACGGACAAACAGACGGGAAAATCCAGAGGATACGGCTTTGTGAGTCAATCTAAGTTCATCTGCCTTTTCTCTGCTAGAATCAGAGAGCAACTCAACGCATGTAGAGTGAATAAACAAAGCAAAAAAGAGCGTTTAATTAAGGTTTTATCAGCAACTTCCAATCTAATTAAACGGAGGGCGCTTAAAGCACAGTAGCCCACGTCTGTTGTAGCTGCTAATCAGTTTAAAGTGACTTTATCTTAATAGTTAATTACATTATTCTTATGTTTTTCATCGGAACCTTTTTTTAATGTGTGTGTCTCGGGCTTGCACGCTGCAGACACTGCCACTTTGTTCAAGCAGGAGCCATGTGCAGCGTGTCTGGTGGTGACAGTCACATGCCAGAAGCATGAGAACCAGGTTATAACTTATAAGTGTGTCATCAATTATCTCCACTCTCCCCAAGTACAAATGGAAGCTCGAACAGACACAAAACAAGGACACACACACCCACACAGATACACTTGAGTTGGTAATAAGCTGCTGCAGCTGTGGGCAGATGTCTGTGTCGTCTGTGTGTTTGTGTGTGAGAGTGTGTGTGTGTGTGTAGGGTGGGGAAACGGGGGTCCCTGGACTCGGAGGTGTGACATGTCAGTTGGCTCTGCAAGATAAGGCTGCAGCAGTTTCATGTTGACTTCCTCCCTCACAGCCCTTCCCCCCTCTGCCAGGTTGGGTTTTGGTTGTTTGTCTGAGTGACTTTGAGTTAATGTGTATTGAACTTCAGATTATCTCTACCTACTGCACAGCCAATGAGCTGATCAGCTGAAGCAGCCATGTGTTGAGCTCCCCCCCTCCCTTTTTTGAGAGTTGGGTAGCAGCGTGCTCATTTCATCCCTGACGTCTCTTTAGAGGTCTTAATTCTTGAACCACAGCGATCTAAAAACCATTCACTGCTTTATGTTTGCATAAAAGTCCAGAGTCTGATGCTGTAAAATGAAAGCAAGCATAGCTGTTTTACTTTCACTGTTCCACTTACTGGCAGTGGAGCCTGCAGCTGTGGTTCTGCATTGTGGTGTAACTGCACTCTGTGTGTGTGTGTTAACCTGTATCACCCCTTCCCAGTTTCTTTCTGCCCACTCCTCAACTCAGTCCCTCAAGGTAGATTCTAGCATTTCATCCTTGGCAGGCCAGGGTGAAGGAAAAAAAGTCTGCCTCCTACACTTCAACCCACACCAACACAGCTGAAGCTCCACTGGCAGCTTTAAAACACACTCATTTCTCCTTTCATGTAGTGGAGTCAGTGTCCTGTCCTGCAAAAAAAGGAAGAAAAAAGATTAAGGAGACGAGGACAGAAGCATCCTCAGGGTCACCCCTCTGTGTTGCTTCATCCGAGTGCTCATGCTGGCATCCAGACTGTAGAGAAGCTTTCATGCGTTGCAGTTTTGTCGGTTTAAGAGATTACATGAGTGGTATTAATGTGCAATGCTGTGACGCTGTCTACAGGTGACCATGGTGGACAGGGGGGCGGCAGAGCGTGCGTGCAAAGATGCAAACCCCATCATCGACGGCAGGAAGGCCAATGTGAACCTGGCGTACCTGGGGGCGAAACCTCGCAGCTCACAGTCAAGTAAGCATCGTTAATCTGCGTCTATTTTCTTTCTTCAAGAACTCATCAAACAAGAGGTAGCACCGAGCTTCTTTTTAATCAAATGCTATTTGAAGGTTTGAAAAGGTGAGCTTTAAGTGAGTGGTTTTGGTGGTTTGGTGAGTATTTAGAGCAGTGGTTCCCACAACTGGTGCATGCAACCACCGGCAGGGGAAGGACAACCAATAAAAAACGTGAAGTGAAACTCATTTGAATAAGTGTGTTTTTTAACATTTTTTTAAAAAACAAAAAACTAATTTGCTGATGCCAGTGTGAAATTCAAATTCGATACTTTTTTATTGGTAAAGATTGATAAAAATTGTGGAGGTTAGACGTGACTTTCTTGACGTTTCAAGTTGGGAATGGCACAAAAAGTTTTAAAAAATGCTTATTTAGAGCAGGGGTCCTGCAACCACGAGAAACAAAAATCTTAGTTGATTTAAATTTGGCTCTTATTGTGCACCTCTGGATGACTTTGAGTGCTGCTGCTTAAAAAAGTAGAAAATATTGCTTTGTGGAAGTGCAGTTTGGACCACTTGTATTTGCGCATCTGAGATTCACTACTGGCTTAAAAACTTCTTGAATGTTTTTAAGGATTTATGACACCAAATAAGGTATATGAGGTTTCCACAGTGCACTATCACTAGGCTTATTTAAAAAATATAATTTAGTAATTTGAGGACAGTATGGTCGCGTGTAGGTGAAGACCATCACCTCATAGCAACCAGCCTGCTGAGGCCTGCATGATCTCTCTGTTCTCCAGCATCCTCCCACAGTACGAAGATATGCATGTTGGGTTAATTGGTGATTCACCGTAGGCGTGAATGGTTGTCTGTCACCCTGTGGTGGCTCTGTGACAGACTGGCGACCTGTCTCGGATGTACCCTCTCCTTCAGCCTTTGACCTTGAATTGGATAAGTAGAAAAAAGGGATATAATGTAGCAAATTGACAGGCGGTGGCTTCTAAAGACTTCAATGTGGAAGAGATAACATGTTTGAGATTTACAGTATAGTAAGCCACAACAAATACTTAGTTTTCTAGATTATATGGGGGTGGGGGCAGAATTAGTCAGTGACAGTAGCACAGGGGAACCTTTCTGAAGCCCATGTAAGTGGCTGACGGTGTTTCATATGCAGTCTCTGCTCTTTTTAGTTTTTTTTCTCAGAGACAAACGTTCCCCCATATCCATTCTGTTACTTTCAGGAATCTTTCTCTAGGAATTTGCCAACATTCGTAAGTCCTTATACCAACGCTGTGGTTATTAATTCTCATACTGAGATGATGATTGTTATTCTCTCAGTGAATAAAAAATTTCAAAAATTGGAGAAAAAAGTAGCCAGAAATCTACAGGAGGCGTCTACAATGCTGAACAGGCCAATCACAGTAGCTGCGGGCTGATTCAACACGACATGTAGTTATGTTACTCGGGAGGTGCGCGTCAGGCTACGTTGGAGGTTTTGGTTACGTCGTAGGTTACGACTTAGATTTCCCGCTGAAGCATAAATTGGGCATCACTTCAAGAGCAGACACTGTTTATCAGTCGAAGCCTTGAGTGCCAGCTGAAGACAAGCAGCTGGCACTCAATGCTTGGGTACCAGGTGCCAGCTGAATAAATTCATTCACAAGCCACCGTTCTGTGGATGTTGACGAACACGGACGTTACTGAAAGAATAATGTGAATATGATAGATCATGAAGGTGAATATCGCAGCCTGTGATAGTCTGCACGGAAGGCTTGGAATAACACTTATTTGCATGAAGACCCTGGTTATGATCACATGTCCAGGGTACGTGTTGGCAGATCGGGAAACTGCATGTTATAAACATGTTATTCAGGTTTTACCTCATTCTGTCACAGCTTGTAGTTAGCAACTACATTAAAATAAAAAAACATAATAGGGAAGTATAAAGGAAGCAGAATATTGTAAGCCTTAAAGTGTACTGTTACTTTTAGTTTCCTTTACTGAGAAACTGAATCCAGCACACTGTTTGTCGTGTGAAATGTAAAAAAGCTGCAGGTAGACAATCAAAAATCTGGATACTGTTGAAATATGAAGTCTTCTTGTGTCCCATGTAAACAGCACATTCTGAATAGGATCAGACTGATTTACAGTAAGTGTACTTCTAACCAGCTAAAGGCCTTCTACGTTGTTGAAGGAACAAAGGCAGCAAATGCTCTCAAGCAGGCTTCAAATCTCTACATATTTACATTTTACTGAAAGGGATGTTGACCCAGAGCTTTGTGGAGGACAAGAGAAATCACAAAAAATATAAATATATGCTTAAATGTGACATTAGTTGGATAAATCATGGACGACCACTGGCATGCTCGTCGCCCCAGCCAGCTGCTTATTCCCACCATACATTCGCTCCTTGTGTGCTTGAGTTTACGCACAAGCTTTTGCGCTGCTGGGCTTTTTCAGAGATAACCACCACCGCACATGTTTTGTGCTTCCCCTTCAACATCTGGGTGCACACCAGACCTTGACAGCAGCTCTCCCTCACTACTCCGTTTAAAGCGTGCTGGCTGAAATGCCATAGAGTGTAGGTGTGATTGACAAACAGCGGTGCCAACAACAACTGACTGTGTGTCCTTATTTCTGGGCGAGGGCTGCGACGCAACTCCCCAAGCATGCAGCTGATGGGAGATGGCAGCGCTTGGTATTTTGTTATTGTGTGCGAGAGTAGCGAGAGAATAGGAGAGCGGGGAGAAGGCGAAAAAGAGCAAGAAGGGGACGGGACTGTTAAGAGCAACAAATAACAGTGTGCCTGTCTCCTCTTTGTCCTGGCGAAGGAGGAGGGCTGATGAAGTCATGTCAGTACAGTAAAAACGAGGAATGGGAAGGAATAAATAGCTGCAGGAATGTAAAGATGAAGTCAGAGGAGGTGCAGAGAGGAGGAGGAGGAGGATACATTTCTCCTTTCTTACTCAGTCTCAGCTGATTCCCGATGAAGTCTGGAGGCAGGGAGGTCACAGATGTTTGTGAGCAATAGAGTGCATCATTATTTGTATGAGTGTGTATGCTGGGGGAATAACAGTCGGTCTGTGATACTCCCGTATACATGCTAACCTCTGAGAGAGAAAAAAACAGACAGAGAGGGAGAGAGCAGCTCTGTCCTTGTCTGCCCGTCTCTTCTGTTGTCTGTATAGCCAGTAGCTAAAATATCCCGCCTTACCGCTGCCTCTCTCTTTGTCTTTGTCTCTGTCTGCAGGTCTTTCTGTTGGAGTTCAGCAAGTCCATCCTACGTGGGCTCAGAGGCAGTATGGGTAAGACGGGGAAGAATCAATACCACTGTTTCCAACACTCTCTCTCTCACTCTCTCTTACCTGCCTCCTCCTCCTCCTCAACACAATACATTTCACTCCTCCGCCCTTGACATTTGTGAGCACTCGCTCCTTTTCTGCACTTGGGTCTCGGTAGTCGCTGGCACTCTGCAGCGCCTCAAGAATGTATTCGACCCTGTGCCCGTTTCTATATCGGTGCACTGGCTTTTGATGTCTTCTGTTGTCTCTCTCTCTCTTTCTGGTCCATTAAACCCATGAGAAGCTCAATTCCGAATTTCACTCATGCATGAGTTGGGCTTCACTGAGGCAACAAGCTTTTTAGTCAAACTTCCCCCATCCCTTCTTTTTCTCCCACTTCCACACACACACACACACGCTTCCTCACATTTGTGCACACAGAGGTCTCATTGCATCACCGTAGTGCCACTCATGAGTCACTGTGTAGTTGTGTAATAGAAAGTGGTGTTTTTAACACCCTTTAAAAACCCTGAACATGATCCCAACTGGCTGCAAGATAGAGACTGTGGCAGGAAACCGGAAAAACAAGTCTATAAACATGCAGGTGCTAACATGTTTACTGTGCTCACTGCAGTTAGCTGTGTATATGGATACCCATAACAATCAATAAAAGTTTAATCTTGGTTGTTATGCTGACCCTCGATGTAGGAGAAAGGCAAGTGTCTGTCATCACTACATATAGCAACACCAGTGCCTTCTAGTTAATGGAGGCAGAGATATTTTATGTGTTGTTATGTTGTTTGGTGTCTATTTAATACAGCAAGCTTGTAGGCAGCAGCATTTATTACTGCAAACAACATGAAGGGCAGTTTGCATCCCTTTTTTCCACCGTGATTCTGACGCTGATGACAGACTGCCTTTATTTGAAGTGTGAATTTATTGCCACAAGGTGACAAGACAGCAGCATTATAGCGCAATAGTAGTGACACAATAAAATATCCAGTGACACAGCGCGAGTCAAATGTAAGCACAAATGTAGCCTAGGCAGTGTTTTCCCTGAAGTTTTAAGTGTAACACAACTGCTCAACACTATTTGGTCTTCCTGTCATATGGAGTGAAGCTAGCAAGCGCTCCAGCGATGCTCGGTTGAGTTGTTTACTTTTGGCTTGCACAACACAAACCGCTAACATGTCCTCATAACCCTAGCCCTTCATAATCTGGTTTTATTTAATGGTTTATGTTTGCCTCAAATGTTGAAACAAGTTTGCTGTTTCCACTTCCACCTTCCACTTCCAAAAATTTAGGTAGCTCCCTTTTTAAGCACTGCTGCTCTCCCTCTCAGACATGTCTGGGCTTTGCTTTTGTGCGTGTTAGGGATGTTTAATCTATGGCATTGCTATACCATTGGTATCATGAGATGACACTTTTTATGCTGAAACATTGTGCTGGAATTATTGTGGATGGTACGCTGTGGCACAACCCTAGATAACATGCAACAGTTAGCGCAACTACCATAATCAAACGCTGCAAACATTATTACAGAACTTTCCATGTTTGACAAGATTACTCTCTCAAAATTCACACATCTTGCAAATAATGATTAAATGATGCCACTACAATTGTGTCCATTTAGGTATTTGCCTACTGAAAGAGTTTTTAACCAACACAAACATGCTACCCCAGGACAGGAATAGGAGAAGCGTTAAAAAGATGAGGGAAATACAGTATGATAAGTACAGCCAGCAGCTGCACTAAACACTTTTAAGTATTTTTAACACTCGGTTTCACTTTAATTTCCCTTTAAGTAGTTTATAATCTGTGTGGATGTTTGCACACTGATGCTTCAGCCCTGCACCTGATCAGAGGTGTTGTTTCTTATGAAATATTGTACACTTTCACTAAGTCAGGAAAAAGGCCTGTTTTGCAACTGGTTTCCAACGTCACGGTGTATGTCAATATCTCATGTATCAGAGTACAAAGGATTTAATGCCAAATTACTAAAGAGATGAATGGCAACAGATGCATCGTGCTGGTGAGCTGGTGCTGGTTTCTTGGGAAGAATCAAACCTTTCTGGGTTTGTGTAATTCACGGGTGACAGACGTTCTCATTCAGTGTCCCAGAGTTTCAGTGTGAACAAGAAAGAAAATCTTAATGGCTCAGTTCCTGAGTAAAACACGGGGGGTGACTCATATCATAGACTGCTGCAGACAGTAGAGAGACGGTGCAGGTTGAACCCAGCTGATGTGTTGTTGTTGATGACTGGATGGATGACTCTTCTTCTTCTGTCAACACCTACTTAGTCTTGACTCAGATGTTTGGTGTATCGCCGGTGAGGAGGTGATCTTAGGAGAAGATGTTACCAACTGTCACAGTTGTTGATTTTGTTTTGTGTGTCTGGCGCTGCTATTGACTTTTTGAGCTTCATTTCAAAATCAAATAGCTGCTATTTTGGTCTTTGGCTGTCACAAATCTGAAGTTTTAGCGATGGGATCTTCTATATTTTAGAGGTATTTTAAGGAATTTACAGGATGTAGCGTTTTGGAAATGATCTCTTCGCTCTGATTTTCTGAAGGCTGACAAGTTCCGATCCTGCGGCTACAGAAAAGTCCATTAAAAACCTCAACTGTTCTGAGTGCTATTAATATTGCAGTCCTCAATTTCTGAATGAGTGATGAGGGAATTGAGGCTGACCCAGATGAGTCTATGAATGAGTGATGAGGGGTTGATAGAAAGTCTCCCAGAGTGCGAGAGGAGATTTGACGCAGAGGGAGTCTTTTGTTAATCTGTGCTTGCAGGAAGAGTCACAGTTTGACACCTCAGACTGAAGAAAAACAGCTGAAAACATCACCTGGCACAGCCCAAAGGCAAACACAAACCACAGGTGGCACTTTGTTTGTTAGGGTTAAAACACCTCCAAATTCAGGCAGTGTGTAATGCGTGTGTGTTTTGCAGGTAGCGGTTTAATTTGCTGAGAAACTATTGGGACATCTGTGAAGAAAATAAATGAGACATATGAGGTGAAGCAAGAACACTTTCTGTTTTCTGTCAGTATGAACTGAAACATTGGATTAAAAAGCACATTTGTTTGGTCTGTTAACAAAATCCACCAACAGGTAATTTTAAACCTAATTATCGAATTATACTTTTTATTTCACACTGTGGTGTAAAATACTAAAACACAGTCAAGGTAAAGTCATCTTACATATCAGGACATAAAACATCATCTGGCCCTTGGCATCTCTTAAAATTAGGTAAGTGCAGCCTGTGAAGAACAACAACATGTCATACTAGATTGTGTCATTATTTATTCAACACAAACTAAACCAAAAATGCAGAAGCAGTGTGTGAAAAACAAACAAAGCACTCCATGATTAAATAGATAGAGCCACCTTTATCAGCAATAACTGTCTGTTGCATCACTTTATGGAGGTTTGCAGACTTTGACTGGGCTCTTCTAGAGTTTTTGGTGTATTTGGGATCATTTTCCTGTCGCCATCACACAGACCACTGTTTAGTTGTTGAACAGATGCCCTCACGTTTGACTCTAGAATACCATACAAGAGTTCATGGTCAACTGAAAGGTGGCTGAAATGTTCACAAGTCCTGTGGCTGCATAACAAGCCAAGATCCCCCCCCCCCCCCGTCTCTAAATGTGACAGTGTGCATCATGGCATCTTTGGTCTCGTCTGTTCAAATGACATTGTTCCTCTTGTGTTGTTTTCCGATTCAACTTTGAAAACCTAAGCTGTGTTGCCAGATTCTATATAGAGAAAATGGACTTTCGCCAGGCATGACTGAGGCATGTAGAGTCTGAGATGTAACTCTTAGTTTTTTTGCAGTTTCTCTGAGCATTTCACAGTTGGATTTGTTGTTACGTTCACTCCTGGGAAGATTATTGGCACATTATGTTAACACACATCTGAATGCTCCAGACCAGCAAATTGCCTAAACCTTTGCTTTAATAGAGATGGCGAATTTGCTGGAATGTCCAGACCCTGGAAAACTGGCAGCAGCCTTGAATGTTTGCCACTTGTGAATAATCTTTTCCGCTGTAGAATGATGGACTTTTAGAGGGCAGCAACAACTGCTTCTTTAAGATCACTGATGATGCCTTTACTCCTTGGCATTGTGTTAACGCACATCTGAACACTCCAGACTGTCAAATTGTTAAGCCGCTCTTACGTCCGTCTTGTAATTGCTATGAAACCAGTAAGGGTGTACTTAGTTTTTCACATTATGTCATATAATAGCAGTTTAATATTTAATATTTTACAGTTAATCTTAGATTGTATTTACTAATTTTAAGACCTGCTATGAGGCGCTTATATTTTATAGTTTTTTTCTATTTAAAGCATTAGATTTGAATGAGGGTATACTCAAACCGACGACCGGATGATACTCCAGCTTCCCAAACATCAGATCAATGAAAACTACTGAGTGGGCTTTTATTTTGAAGAGTTGCTATTAAAAAAAAAAAAGAGCAAATTGTCACAATTGAGAACTGAAACTAGCAAATGCTGGGCTGTTTTTGTGTCATAGCTGACAAAGATGACTAATTTCTGACTAATATTGTTGGTTTGGTTTAAGATATCTCAGCCTGTTCTGCTTTGATTTCAACCACGCAGGTTTTTTTAATCTCATGTGTGCAACAACTGTGTGCATGTCAGTGCTGAAAGAAAGTGAAACAAATACATTCGTTTTGAGCATTCCCCTCTGTTTTTTCCTCTCCAACACTGCCTACTTCGAAGCCATATTACCATCAGTTCATGATGTGTCTTGTAAACAAAGTTGAGTTTCATTGTTCGAGGGTGTGTTTAGGGAAAAATCTGTTGCAAAAGAAGAAGCAATACCAGTGTCTGCCACAGCGTTAACCTCAGGAGGTCTCAGTGCACCACAGCTGCAGGTTACTGCCTTTTTCTCAACAGGAAACTGTCTATTTTTGAATTACTGCTATTACCGCTAACGTCGATTTTTATCTCTTTGGTGCAGATAAGAAATCAAATCTGCTGTTTGAGGAGGGCGTTCTGATGAATGTAGGATACCACTGCTACTGTTCTGAATCCACCACATCGAAACAAGCAGACAGAAGGAGACTTGAGCTAATATTGACTCTTTAAACAAATGTGAGAGAAGTTGTTTAATCTGGAGGGCAGATTTGACAGAAATTACATGTTTAAACTGGGGATAAATAAACCTTGCAGCCTGAGTAATGTCTAGATTTTTCAGTTTCTTACGTGCAAAGGGCACATCTGTCCCAGCTCAGATCTCTGTGCTCCGAGGCTCGATGTGTCTGTGACATGATCAGTATGACTGCAGTCAGTTTCAAACATTTCTTGGCTGCATGAAGGACTTTTATTTTAGGCTCAACTAAAAGAAATAGTCCAAAGTTTAAACAGGGTCATGCTGTTGAGAAAGAACAGTAGCTTTTCCAGTCTTTAATCACAAGATAGTTGGGCATTCACCATTTTTCACTTTAACTGAGGGTGTCTTTTCTCTCTGATTATAAATCTAAGACTTGTTTTCCCTAACTAATGATCTTCATATTTAAATTTATTGAACTGATTGGGATCTTTTTTGTGTGTGTAAGATGTTGCCGTTGTCACAGTTTCTTTTTTTATTCTGCATTTTTGCATTTGTGTATGCAAATATACACTTTGTTAGTTCCACCCATTCAACTAGTTGATAATCAGCCAATCATATGGCAGCGAATCGGTGCATTGAGGCAAGTAGACATGGACAAGACAAGCTGCTTGAAGTTCAAACATCGGATCAAAATGAGAAAAAAACAAAGGTTATTTAAGTGACTTTGAACGTGGCATATTGGTTGGTGTCAGACAGGCTGCTCTGAGTATTTCAGAAACTGCTGATCTGCTGGGATTTTACCACACAAACATCTCCAGGGTTTACAGAGAATGGTCCAAAAAAAGATAAAATATATCCAGTGAGCACCAGTTCTCTGGGTGAAAATGTCTTGTTGATGAAAGAGGTCAGAGGAGAATGGCCAGACAGCTTCAAGCTGATGGGAAGGCAGGAGAGAATCTTTAAATGCATATCACCAGGTCAGCTAGCTCATCAGCTAAGAACTGGAAACTGAGACCACAATTCACCAAAATTGGACAATAGAAGATTTTCAAATGTTTTGCGCTCATGCTTGTGCAACAGACAAATCTGCTCCAACTTTGATTGTAATTGTGATAAAATGTAGTTTATAATTTATTTTTGACTGCACTTTCATTAGAATTTGAAAAAAATGGTGAATTATTGTGATTTATTAAAACAAATAACCAGTGAGTCAAGGAGGCTTCAGTGATAAGAAATTATGCATATTCCTTTAGCAGAAAGGTTATTCTTATCATTTTAAGTGGTAAGTGGGGGTTTGTCAACAAAGTCCACCTATAAGCACTTTTAAATGTCACTAATTAAAAATTCTGTAAAAGCAAAAACAAGGATCTATGTGCCAGAATGACAGCTCCATTCCAGTGATAAAAACCTACCAGGTGTGTTTCAAATCAGA
This sequence comes from Haplochromis burtoni, assembly GCF_018398535.1. Taxonomy (NCBI): domain Eukaryota; kingdom Metazoa; phylum Chordata; class Actinopteri; order Cichliformes; family Cichlidae; genus Haplochromis; species Haplochromis burtoni. Next base: position 806,906 of record NW_024582452.1, read on the forward strand.
CTATTTCTTGGCTCAGAGCAGTAACTTAAACAAGTTCTAGCATGATAATTACGAGCTTTAGAGGAGCTAGTGGGTGAATTTTAAAGTTAATCAGCGGCTGGCCGTCATTTCATATTTAAGGGACAGATATGAAATTCTTCTCATCTAACTCAGTGCGAGAAAAGCAAACAAACATGTTTTTCCCAAACGTCAAACTACTAGACATAAGATTCGTCTAAATATATCCCCATGCCTTTTGCTGCCCCCTGTTCCCACTTCACCATCATCACTGTGGGGCTCCCAGTGGGCTTTCTTCCTTTGTCTGCTCACACAAACTCACACAGTAAACAGCAAATATCAAAAATAAACTCAAACAAAGCGCCACTCGCTGTCTGCTGCTTTGGCATATTTGCTTTAAGTTTTTAGAGGACAGAGGACAGACTGATGCCAAATGTGGCTTTGAGGTACAGCTGAGTTAGGGTGGAGGGCTGTGGGGGAGCATGTTCTCATATGAGGGAGGAGGGCAGGCGTCTGTCGCCCATAGCCGCCTGCTGTCTGCCTTCAGCACCCAGAAGCTGCAGCAACATCGATGCGGTTGCTTAGCAGAAGTGAGATTCTTTCTTTTTCTGCTCTTTAATTTCTTTTAAGTGAAAATAAAGGAGGGTGAGGGAGATGGATGTGCGGTGAGTCTATTTAAGGTGGAGGCGTGGGGGAAGGGAGGGGGGACTTCCTGTTGAAGCAGTGGAACAGAGCAGTAGAGGATGGGAGGAGGGGGTGATAGACATAAAGCACACCTGTGGGTGGATGAAGTTGTGGCTGGGTTCAGTGAAGCTTCAGGGTCGTGTGATGTGCGTTTATTATAAAACGCTCCTCAATGAAACATCAGGAAATCAGTGAACGGCCTCAGCGGGCGCCGACGTGTCGACTTGTTTAATATGTTCACATCCGTAACTCCGTATCTCTCCCTGTCTGATTTTCTTTTCCCATTCTTCCTCTTGTCTTCTTCCCCCTTTAAATAATCCTTCTTTCTCTTTCCTCTCAGTCTGCAGTCATCACTCTTTCTCTGAAGGGGGGTTTAGGTAGACAGCGAACCCTCAGGTGGATATATTTCTTACCCAGGGACCCAATTAGGAGCGACACCTCTGTTGGATGAAAAGCCTCATTTAACAAAAAATGTAAAGAGATGGTGTTGCAAGCTTTTCAGAGCACACAGAGCACAGTCGTCTGTTAAAAGATGACACATTTTGATCTCTGATTGCATCTTTTTCCACTTCTTCCACATCGGGTTATGTTTTGTTTTGTTTTTTCTGATGTGCATTTAAGTACTAAAGTCATCTTCCCATCCTCTGTCTCCCACTGATGCCTTGATGCTGACAAATAAAGTGCATAAAATATAGATCGAGGCCAGTTTTTAATGAGCAGTGACTTCGTATTTCAGGCTAAATCAACACTTCTGTGTTCCTGCAGGCGCCTCACAGCAAAGACCTGCCAACCTGCCAGAAATGTGACAAGAGAAAGGCATGTCTCGTGTTTGCATCATGTAAAGTAATCCTATGACTGCTCAGAGCTGCAGCTGCCACCGTCAGACAATTAACTGATTAGTCATCCACTGATATTGATTCATTGTAAATTACTTCCACTTAGTTGTGAGGATTTGCTGCTTCTCTTTGGTTTACATAGGGGTAAACTGAACATGCAAACAATTTAAAACAAACCACTGTGAAGACTTTAATGGGGATTGTACTCACCCAGAAGGTTATTCTAGGAAATTGAGGAAAATAACTATTGGTTTAAGTCTTAATCAGAGCAGAAAAAGCAGAAAAATAGCAAACGTTGTTCTCAGTGAAGTTCCCAATTATGCTTGTGAAGCTCCAGCTGCTATAAACAACTATTTAAAATATTCAAAATACGCTCACTTCATTAGGTATACCCATTTAAATGCTCATTAACGCAAATATCTAATCAGCCAATCATGTGCTCAGTGCATTTAGCCATGCGGCTATGAAGAGACGACATGCTCAAGTTCAATCTGAGCATCAGAATGACAAAGGTTGTTGGCGACAGACAGGATGGTCTGAGTATTTCACAAACTGCTGATCTGCAGGTATTTTCCTACACAAACATCTTTAGGTTTTTCTGAAAAAGAGAAAATATCCAGTGAGCGGCAGTTCTCCAGCTAAAAAATCCCTTGTTGATGCTAGATGTCAGAGGAAAATGGCCACATCTCTGAACAGTAACTCAAATAAACAAGCAGTGTAACCAAAGTGTGCACAAGACCATCTCTTGAGTGAACTGCACATGAAGCTGCAGAAGACCATACCATGTGCCGCTCCTGTCAGCTAGAATGGAAAAAATGCTTCCTGGTCTGATGAATCTCAGTTTCTGCTGTCACATTCAGAAGGTAGAGTCATGGATCCATGCTGCCTTGTATCAACGGTTCAGGCTGCTGCTGCTGGGGATTTTTTCTCGGCACACATCGGGCACATAAAAGCTTTACTTCCACAGCCTACCTGAATATGATTGTCAGCAGTTGCTTAAGTGTGTCTCCACAGTTCATTTTAGCTCTGTGTCAACATTAGAGAGCAACCACAAATGGTCTGTACTCTCTCATTTATCAACATGATGAATGTCAATCACTTTATGTGCACACATCTGCAGACACTGGCCTGAGGAAGCAATAATAGGGACTACACATAACTTAACAGCGAGCAGTTTCATTCATAACAGGTTTTCTCAGTATTACACTGAGAACCAGCTACATGTATCAACACAGAGTAATCTATAAAGGAAAAGTTATAAACATGTATTTTGAGTTAAATATCTTTGATATCTGCTTTATAACCCTTACAAATGGGTACATTCACATTAAAATTCTGAACAATTCATTGGATGTGTGTTTGAAGTAAAATTTTTACATCATTTTGACAGTTCTGAACATTTTCTTTTCTTTATGGATGAATTTGGGCTTACTTTGAAAGAAGCCATGGCTTGAAGGCAAAAAAAAACTGATGTAACATCCTTTGAAATCTTGAAATCAAAAGCAAATGGGGACCTGAAAGCTCCTTATTTACTTGATGATTATATTTTATGTCATTAGGAAGCTGACAAATAACTTCAAATGAAAGCTTTAAACCTGGAAAAAGTTAAAGCCGTTAAAGTATATAAATGCAGGTCCGGAACAGGATATTTTGAATGTTTTTTTTATTCGTGCAACAAGTGAACGTCAGATGGAAGTGAGATGGCGTTCATTAGACTGACATGTGCAGGATTAAAACTCAGGCGTGAGATGGGTTGAAGTCAGGAGACGTTTCCTTTTTTTGACATTTTCTTCTCCGTGTCAGCCTTATTTGAATGAATCAGATTTAAATGTCTTGCTTGCTTGCTGACATGTGAGCTGAGTGTCCGGCGCTGATGTTGGCCTTTCTATCACTCACCCCCCCTCGAGCTGCGTGTGTGTTTATCGACAGAGGACGGAGGGTCATGCGTGTGTCTCTCCATGAGTGTGTGTTTGTGTCTTTGACTGACTCACTCTCCTCACTTCTCTCATCTGTACTATTATAAGCGAGGCTGTCCTAAGGCATGAGGGATATGATGGCTGATCCTTCACCTCTCAGCATCGCTCGTTCCTCGTCTAAGGAGTCCCGACCTTGAACCTCAGCAACAACAAAAAAACCCTCAAAAAACAAATAAACCCCTTTATGGATGTTTGGGTTTTTATTCTCTTTGGTCAGTGCATCCTCTCTCTTTCATGGCGCTGCCTGGTTTTGAGAAAGGACAGCGAGGGGGAGTGCAGACGTGGAAGATGGCTGTGAGGGAGCGAACCCAGAGAGGGGAGGGAGAGCAGAGTCGGTGGAGGTTATTCTGCTCTCATGGGTCTGTTAGTGAGTGCACACCCATGCAGCTGCGCCAATTAGTCCTGCCATGCTTGAACCCCCCCCCCCTCCCTCCACGACACACACACTCTTCTAAGCTGCTTAACTAACTACACACAACCTGTTAAGTGTGTGCATATATTACGTTTCCTGCGTGTTCACTTCTTCGGGATGTGGCGTATTCGACTGTGTGATTCAATGTGCGCGCTGTAATTTAGAGTTTGCGTGCCTGTCTACATCCCCTTTGAGTTTGTGCGTGTTTGTGCGCATGTATAAATGTGTGTTTGACAGTGATGCGATGATGCCAGGCACGGGGAGAAGAGAGGCGAGGCACAGCTCCCACTCGTACGATGCCACTGTCACATTGGATCAGTCAGGCCGGTGCAGGCAGGCAGCGGCACACAGCCGTGGGAATGACACTGCACTTCTGCTCCGGGGGGATACGAGATGGGATAGAGAGGGGTCGAGGAGGCAGGATGCTGCCAGCTTCAGCTTTATTTTGACTTTATATGTTGTTGAAACCGTGCAGATGATGATCTTCGTCGTGCCAGCCAGAACTTCAGCAATTTTGTTGGCCCTTCCTTCCTTCCTTTTTTTTTTTAAAAATTGAGTAAAGTTTGTAAAAAGTTACCAAATCAGAATTTTGTAAGACTCAAATCAAACTTTAATGATATTTAATAAATTATAAACTCATTTTTTTCTTTTTAATTTAGTAATGAGTTTTTAATATTATAGAAGAAAAGGAATGGTTTTCAGGGGTTTTAAAGAAGCAACAGAGTAGAGGAGTCACACATTTGCAATTTATAAATACACCTGATAAGAAAATATCCCACATTTTTGTGGTTAATGTTTTAACAGTGCCTGTGTATGCATGACACCAGGAAGCAGGAATAAAAGCCAAAAGACCAACTTCAAAAACAGGCAGTGGCCTTAAACTTAAAGGCTGCCAGTGAGGACAAACAGCGAAGGCAAGGTCCAAAAACTGGCAAAAGGTCATCTGTGGGAAAGTACCAATGAACACAAGAAAAGAAAAAAACAACCCAAAACCCCACAGGAAATCTGAAAAGCCACAGGTGGAACACAGGAAGGATATACACTGAAGAGGGTGGCTGGTTAATTTGAAATACCCGTGAAAGACAGCGCAGATGAGACTAATAATAAGGGAGGGAAGGATGGAAAACTATCAAATCCAAAACCATGAAAATGGTCATGGACAGTCTCTTAGTCTCAAGAAGCAACTGAATTACAGACCTCAGAATCAGTTTCACTTATACTGCCTTTAGTGGTATTTTATTTACCCATCGTTTTTCTTTTGGTCCTTTTGTCCAGTTCAGCCGCACAACTAGTTAAATAAAAAACAAAAACAACTTTCAGAAATCATGAATCAGCAGTAGTTGAAAAAAAAAAAATCTAATTTTCTTTCTATTGCCTACACCAGCCAATCAGACTAAGCCTGCAGCTATCTAGCATTAGAGCTCTGGTGATGCGCGGGAAACAGGTTTGTGGATTTTGTTTAGCGTGACCAATCAGAGGGCACGATAAGTTAAAATAAGTTCAAAAGAAGAGTTCAATTTGATTAACGCTTAAAATGAATATATGGATGCTATATTTATACTGGCAGCTATCCTGCACATACTGGCGTGTGTCTGTGTGTTGTGTATACAGCACAGTGGCTGTGTGCAGACTCAGTGTTTGTTGTGTAATCACACCTGATCCCTGCTCGCTCTCTCTGTTTAGGGGTAAGCAGGAGCAGCGGCAGACCGCCTCTCACTGCTCCGATCACCTGCTCAGACGCAGTGACAAGGTTACTGTCAGGTTAATGACTCTGACTGCAGGCTGTAGTGTTAAACACTGTCATGTTCTGTTGTTTTTACTTAAGCAGCGTAGCATAACCTAGTTCCTTTGATATGATCGCTGTTGCTTTTGCCAGATGTAACTGAGGATGTTCAGGTTAAGTGGGCAGCCTCAGGCAAGGACATGATTGAATACAAGAGGACAGTGGAGCGCTTTTTCCTCTCATTATTGTTGTGGCTCCAAGTGCAGACAATCTCATACCATGCATCTATTGTGGCAGCGTGTGTGTGTGTGTGTGTGTGTGTGTGTGTGTGTGTGTGTGTGTGTGTGTGCGTGCACAGGCGTCAAATCCAGAAATCATATTTTGGAAGCAAAACAGATTTTTTGAAACATAAGCCAATCCCGATAAGAATAGTTTATTGCAATTTAGTGTTTCTTACCTAAATGTTTCATTAGGATCAAAGCGTCTTTTTTTTAAACCTTTTTCAGGCAGTGTGCTAATTAAACTTAAACACAAGGGAGGCGATCTATTTTAAGGGAGCAGAACTGATAATTGCTTTTTAAGGAGGAGGAGAACCTTTTGTAGGACTCAGTATTTGGGGTATAGAGAAAATGAGCATTCGCTAAAGAAACTGTGAACGTAGAGCATCTCGTATTACCATCGCTTTAAAAATCAGACCTCTCAGTGATATACAGAGTGGCAGCTCTGCACACATATTTCCCTGATGTTGCCATTGGATATTCAGACAGAAATGGATGTTGTCAGGCCTGTGTGTGTGATTTTTACGACAATCTTTTAAGTCTCAAGAGGAATTTCAGCTTCATCTTTTGTCTTTGCTAACCACTCTGCCCATACAAAACATGTACTGACCTACATTATTTTTATTGTTTTTCTCTATATCTTAATGTTTTTTTTGGTTATTTGTATGTTTGTTTGTTTGTTGCATGAAAAAAGGTTTTAAAATTGGCAGAAAAGGCCCAGAAACTATAACGTTATAGGCTAATTTGAGACATCTCCACTAACATCAAGTGCAACTTGTAGGATATACATTTAAAAAGATATAATAAATAAGACTTAATGCCAAGCAAAGCTACATGTCAGACCACACACTGACTTGCATACAAATTACATAAGTTAGCATGTGTTTGTAGTACGTGATGCTAATGTGTTTACAGTAGCAATGAAAAACATGCTGGATTATTTAATTTTTAGCATTAGCAAGGTTTAGCATTTTAGCATGCTAACATGCTAATATCAACTGATTTACAGTAGAAGCCGAAATAATTATAATTTCCAACGCAGAAACTGAGGACGATAGTTCTTAAAATGTCATTTAAGTTTCTTTTCTAGCACCTACTGTGGCGTACAGAGGAAACCCTGAGTTTCTACTGTTGGCATTGTGAATGCAAGCAGAGGGAAAGTCCTCAAAGAAAGAACGTTATTACAAGACAAATTCTGTGGAAAAACGAAATACAACCCACGATTCAATAGCTTGCATGAACACATTTAGCAGTCTCTCACATGACTGTCAAGGAATTTTGGCCCACTTTTCTTTACATCATTGGTTCAGTTCTTTGATTTTCATGGGTATTTTTTTTATCTACAGCTCACTTAATGTCCTGCCTCAGCATTTTAACCAGGCTGAGGTATGAGCTTTCACTGGGCCATTGATTCTTTTCTTTTTCAGCCATGCTGTTGTAGATTTGCCAGTGTTTGGGATCATTGTCCTGTTGTATGACCCAATTTGGATCAAGCTTTAGCTTTCAGGCAGATGATCCTACATTTGAGTCTAGAATACTTCGGTATACAGAAGAGATCGTGTTCGACTCAATGACAACGAGGTGTACAGGTGCTGTGGGTGCAAACAACCCAAACCATCACCCCCACCACCACCGTGGTGTGCTTGACAGTTGAAATGAGGTGTTGATATGAACACAGGGCAGTGCTGATATGCTGTGTTTGGTTTGCTTCAAATATGGTGGTGTGCATTATGGCCAAACATCTTCACTTTGGTCTTGTCTTTCCAAAACTCTTCTGCTTTGTTCAGAAGCAACTTTGCTGCCGTGTACTTTAGGTGGAGAAGAGGCTTTCTCTTGGCAGAGTCAGTCAAACAAATAATACTTATTCAGTCTTTATCTGATTGTGCTATCATTAACTTTAACATTTAACATGCTAACCGGTGCGTGCAGAGCCTGACTGACTGCACTGTATCGTGAATTTGATGGGACATCCACTCCTGGGAAGATTGTGGCATTTGGTTGACATACAGCTGAATGCTGCAGACTAGCAAACTACCCAAAATTCTGCTTTTTAAGAGTTTCTCACATTTATTGATGATTGATTTATTGATCAAATGCACTTAATTACAAGCACCTGGCACATACTCTCCCTCTTATCTACTATGAAAACAGTAAGGCTGCAAAATTCCATATGCCCGTGTAAACTTGCTTTTTCACATGACTCCCAAAGAGTTCCCCAAAACTCTTAAACCCCAAAAGGTGCTGTTAAACAGGTATGAGTGATCTTAACAATAAACGATAATGAAACAGTAAATAAAGACTCATCGGTTACATTTACAAATGATATGACAATTTTCCTACAGACCTATCCTTGTAACAGTTGTGCTTCAGTCAGTGTAATTTTTTAATGGTTTCAGTGATTGAGTTTAAAGAATTTACTGAAAGCTCATGAAAAATGTGTGTAACATATCATATGTTTATATATAAACACATTAAAAACGAGAAGTCCCACGTTTATTTTATTATGTGTGCTTTAGTGTTAAGCATATTAAGTGTATATTTCAGTTTTTACTATAGAACAATATGGTAATTGATTTCTTGACTAAAAAATTAATATTTATATGATAAATAATTGAAATGGTAATAGAGTTGCAATAATTACTCATTTAATTACCGTTTTGTAAAAACCAGATAATGAATTACTTAATATTTGCTAACCAAACATGTGTTTCTGTGTCCCTCCAGGCTCACTCAGCAGTACGTCTACCCCCAGACGTTCCTCCAGCCCAGCCTGCTGCTCCATTCTCACCTCAGCCCGACAGCAGCGGCTCTCACCTCCCCTTACCTAGACTACAGCCCCACCTACACGCCCTATGCCTCCACAGGACTGGAGCAGTACCCCTACACCCCATCGCCGTCACCCTCCGCTGGCTACCTCAGCTACACCTTCTCCCCCAGTACGCCAGCGCCCACTATCACAGCATCACCAACCCCTCCGGCTGCCATCCATCCTCCCCTAGCTGCACTCACTGCTGTGTCTGCTGCACCGCAGGCCTTCCTCCACTACCCTCTGCACCAGCCAGACCGCATGCAGTGAGCAGCTCTGAGCATGGCTGCAGCTGCTGACTTGATGATTCGAAACAGCGTGACTGTTGACTCGTGACATCATCAGGATGAGACTAGAAGTGGAAGAGAGTGTGATATAATCAAAAGGGCTTCTCAAGAGCACTCTAGTTCCTGTTTTTTTATTATTATTGTTGTTGTAATAGTTAAAGAAAACGTTCTATTACTATTGTCATCAGCATACACTCTGAATGTTTTTCATCAGTGGCAGCACTCAGAGACTGGAATTAGACGACTGGTAATTTTCTGGATGTTTCTCTTGCTGCTGAGTTCGGAGGCAGTCTGACTTCGGGGTAAAGACAACGAGAAAATATGTTTGACATGATGCTGTGGCTGCAGTTTTTCCAAAGGTACTGAGCTGAATGCTGGGCTCTAGCCAAGCTGGGAGTCAGTTCCTCCTTCAGAAACACAGCTCCAATTACCTCCTCTTCAAGGTTAACTTTCTGTCTATGGCCTTAGAGATCTGTCTCTGTACTTAGTTCATTTTGTCATTTTTATTAGTCTCACATGTGAAACAAACAAAATGTTTATTGTGTTCCCTTTTGTTCGTTTTCTCCACTGCTGGCAATTTGTTATGTAGTAATTACCACAGAATATGCAATATTAATGACAGAGGTGGAACATTAATAAGGTAGACAACACTGGTGTAATATTTTTGTGTAATGCTACTGCTAGATTGTCACTCTGAGATCGACTTTCTTAACACTTCAAGCATATTAGCCATCACATGAAGTTCCTGTAGCTGCTTTGTAGGCTTTCTCAACTTTTGCAGCAAAAGCATCTTCGGAGTCGGTCTTTATTCAGTTACTTAGGTGTCAATACAGATCAGGTAAATGTATTTGGATGTGGATGTCCAAAAGTGTGTGTATGTCCATGTTTGGTCTCTGTGAGTGTCAGCGAGTGAGAGACATACGGTATAATGCAGTATATGCTGGTGTCAGGTCTGAGCTTCTTTTCTAGCCTCTTGTACTGATCAGAGTTGTTTCTTTTTTTCTTTTTTTTTTCCTCGAATGCAGAAATCAGAGAGATTCTTTAGTCGTGATACTGCAGTTTCCTGGTGCCGCCGCATCATCTTAGTAGTCTTAAAACAAGCCATACATCACATCTTAAACAAATATGCAAAAATAAAATGAATATTTCTAAATGAGATGTGCTATCTTTTTCTTAAGAAGGTCAAATCTGAGTACTTCCGGACAGTACATACACCAGCAGCATGGAAAATTTACATTTCATTATGTCATTGAGCTGCTTTACACTGGTGAACTGGAAACCCGCTGAAGGCAATAGATTTTACAAATATGTTAATTGCCTTTCTTACAATGAAAAATCATCAACCTTGACCAGCCAATCACAGCCAGTAGAGCCACTAAACAACACATTATGTTTTGCTTGTTTAGCTACATTTGGCCTCAAGAAAGCCTGCCTTTTTCTCCTTCTTTGGTTCTCAGTGTTAAACTAAGCATTTACTTTATATTTACTGCACAGCACTGATGTGTTTTGTTTAATGATCCAAAAGACCAGTGGTTCTCAAACTGTGGCACACAGAGCAGAAAATATGGAATAAAATGAATATAATGTGACTTCAGTCGAGAAAGCAAAGAGGAATTTCTGACTTTTACTTCACTAAACTTTAACTTGTATGATTTGCTGTATTGTTAATGATTGATACTATTAAGGTGGTCAAGGAGGTTGTGGATCTGGTATGTTTACTCTGAAAATAACCTTTTTAAAAAGCAATGTAAGAATTACAGTAAGAGAATTATATTTTACAAGAGGTGGGTCTTGACTTGAAGGTGATCAGGAGGTAAATCCAGGATCAAGGAATATTTGGTGGCATTCTTTGCCATTGCAAAAGAAAAATAATAAAATAATATTCTCAAAGAGACATATCAATGACATATCAGTGCCCTTTTTTGAAGACATTGGCTTGACATTCTTAAGAAAATATCCATACTTAATTCTCCATCTATAAACAGTAAGCTAACTCAGCTCCATGGAGTACCCCACCTCTCACTCCATGACAGCGAGGACAACTCTAGAGAATGGATGGATTTATTTAGATTAAATGTTAAATTGGGGGATTTCCTTTTATCACTCCAGCAGCAGGATTTAGTATGTTGTGTGTGCAGCAGTTCTTCTTAAAGAAGGGACTGCTCACTGTAGTGATGCGGCTTAATAAAGTGTCAAATCTCTGAAAAAGGTTGAGTCTGTAAATACTGTAGTTTATCAGCTGTAATCTACAATAAAAGCTTTAACCATGTTTCTTATCAAACTCAAGCAATAGTCCTGATGTGGGGTTGATCCTGTCTTACCCAAAAGACACTCCCTTAATCTAAAGCAATATGTCACTCAAGCCACACCCACACAAAACGAGAGCCCACTCTGAATGTTTGTCGTTTATGATTTTGAGTCTATGAGTCTAATTTTAGATGTGAGATTATCCCATGTGCTCTTTATGCCCTCTTCTGGCCAAGATTATTTATTACAACTCACACTTCCTCTTGCATTCATTTAAATTGCATTCATAACATTTAAAGGCGAAAAAAGCAAAGATGAGCCGACCCTCGTATCAAGTTTTTTTGTGTTTATTTTCATTGAAATTCTTATTGAAACGCTTTGTGCTCCCAGTTAAGGATCAAATAATAAAAGGAGACTCAATGTAAAACTCGCACAGCCGATCAGCAGACCTACTCTTGAAGTCTGGGATACAACATTTGCTTTGGATTGCGCTGATTCAGAACAAAAAAGCAGATGGTTTATGTAAAAATGAATATCATACCAAATAGCACAGTGAAGGGGGAGGAGAAATGGTAATGTCTTAAAAAGTGGGGACAAAAAATGAGCACAATCAGTGGTTACGAAACATGAGAGCGGTAAAACGAAATAAAAAGTACCGTATGTGCGATCTCGGTCGCACACGTACACACATAAACGCACTCACTTGCAAATACACCCAAACGTACAGGCGCAGGCGCACACAAAGGCACACACTCACTCTCACGCACACACTTGCGCGCACACACAAACACAAACCCACAGATAAATTGTAGTGATTGAAAATAATGAAACCCTGGTTAAATCTAATGGTATCATACATCCACGTCTTGTGTGGGAAGTGCAGAAAACAAAACAAAAAATAAACTAAAATGGAGAAAGAAAAAAAAGAATTCTTGTGAATAATGAAAAGCATGCCCATCTTCACTGGTCTAACCCAACTTGAAACGACTACAAACCCAGAAGTGCTGCCCTCTCTATCCACCCCTCTACTCCACCCCCACCTGCCCATGCTCTCTTATCCCTTTCACATATCATTCCCACATCCCCGCCTCACCTCCGTCCTACCCCCCAGTCTCCTCCCCTCCTCAAATTTCTCTGCTGGATTTAAGGGGTTTCCACACATTTCTGCATTGCAGATCAAAAGCCTGCCTGGGAGGAGGAAAGAGGCGGGTAGGAAGAGACGGGGCGGCTACTGGTTCAATCTCTGGTCACCATTTATGAAAACACAAAGTCCAGTTCAGAATACAGAGAGATGACTGGGTGTAGAGGAGTGTTGTTGTGTGTTGAGGTTAAAGGTGATTGACCTGCATGTTTTTAGAGTGGCACCGGAAAATGTTGTTAGGTGTTAGTCTACACGTGAGTTGTCTGGGTTAGTTTTGTGTCTGTGTGTGTGTATGTGAAGGCACTGGGTGGGGGCAGTGGAGGTGGGGTTGGTGTAGCTCAGGGCCTTGTCCGTCCCTCATCCCTCGGCCCCAGTCAGAGAAGGGGAGAAGGGGCAGGTTTATAGGGCTTGTGTCTTGAGCTCGATGGGCTCCCCGCGGGTGTCCTGCTGGGTCTCGTTCTCGGGAGGTCGACTGCCCTTCAGTGTGGCCAGACGCTCGGACAGACCCCTCATGCGTGGGAACAGCATGAAATCATACAGGAGGGCCCCCATGGCACCTCCTATCATAGGCCCGACCCAGTACACCTGTAAGCAGCAAAGTTAATATTTATCAGCGGTTGAGTCACTTATGAGACCTCTTAAAACAGAAGGAAGGTGAGGGAAGATCGATCATTTCAGGTCTTACCCAGTGGTTGATAAAGTTTCTGAAGATCACAGCAGGGGCAAAGGACCTGGCAGGGTTCATTCCAGCACCCGTGTAGTACATCTGAAACACAAGAAGCACGTTTCTAATATTTACACTTCCGTATGCATGCATTTAACACTAGATTATATGCTAAGACCGTGTGTCTTTACCCCCATGAGATGTCCGATGGTAACAGAGAAGCCAATGGAGAGGGCAGCAGATCCGAGACGTCCGTTTCTCCTCTCATCAGTCACGGCGAAGATGCAGATGACAAGCTGCATGGTGAGGAAGACCTCCACAGTGGTGGCCATCCCCAGGCTGATGCCAGGCTGCAGCTGGAAATACACAAATATGATAAAAGGTGATATTTGGGCCGAGAGGTGCAGTGAATGAATGCATTTCATTTGAATCCAACCATGGTTTCATATCTTACCACATTAAACCTGAATTGGTAGTACAAACTCTAAACCAAAAAAGGATTTCCCAACATTGCTACACTTATTTCCTGAAACATCCCTCTTTGGTCTTTACCGTGTTCATTGCCATGTTGCCTCTCATGTTGCCTGGTGTGACCCCATACAGCACAGCAGCCCCGGCTACAGCACCCAGGCACTGGGCAGCAATGTAGAAAATGGCTCGGAAAAGAGACATCTGTGAGCCGACAAGGTAGGCAAAAGTGACGGCAGGGTTGATGTGGCCGCCGCTGATGTGGCCGATGGACTGGATGAGGGTAGCGGCTGCCAGCCCAAAGCACAGGGCCACGTGAAGGACATGATGAGGCCCAGTGGTCCAGCGCAGGGCAGCGCCCATGCCAAAGAACACAAAGAACATGGTCCCGAAGAACTCGGCAAAAACTGCCCGCCAAAAATTCATAGACCGAAACTCCCACATGGTGACGGTTGAGGCTCTTCACCAGATGAAGAGGATTCTTCAAAAATAAATCTAGAAAAGGTCAAATGTGTACCTTTTCAATCTTCTTCAGATATCAAAAACTTTAAAAAAGAGTCTCCCTTTTGTAGTCAGCTCACTAAGCTGACCAAACACAGCTGGAAAGTCAGTTTAAAGACAAAACAGGATTTCAGAACGTCAACAGACGAATCCACTCAACAGATCTTTTACCAGACTGGGTTGGTAAAGTCAACTCAGCTGCATTCGCTTGCCACCTCTGTCCACCTGTCCAAAGACATAGGTGTGAGATAATGTGGGAGTGTGGGAGGAGATCTCAGGTGGAATGGGATGTCAAGAAGAGGTGGGCATCAATGCTAAAGGGGTGTTTCTAAAAAGAGACGGGGATAGATAGCGTCCAGTGGACCTTTTAGCCTCTCTGACGGAGGGGAGAGGGCCAGACGGGCGCTTTATAATGCCCCCCCAGGGGCCCCAGGTGACGCCATAATCCCCCTGTAGGGCCAAGGGCGGGGGGCAGCAGTGCTGGACATCCTAAATCAAACAAACTTAACCCCTCTGTCTCCCCCCACATAACAGCGTATGGCCAAAAGAGATGTAGCATATCTAAGAGGAAAAAAATATGAAGTGAAAATGAGTGAGAAATTATTCTTTTTTAGAGTGAGGTAGTAACATTTTGCAGGAAAAAAAAGTCACAAGAGAGTGTATTCATCTTCAGAAGGAGTCAAAAATGACAGAGGAAAGAGTTGCAGTGAAGAGCAGGTTATGCTGAGTTTTCTTTCGGGAGTATGTCATCTGTTGATGTATCATAACTTTCATTATCAGGGGACACGCATACTGATAGATTAGGGCAGAAAACACACACATGTATGCACAAAAACACACATGCACACATTCAAATAATACAGTTGGGGCCCCCGGACGGAAGTGCCCAAAGCTAACAGTGCTGGCCTGACCGATACACTGAAATGCCTGACCCTGTGAAACCATTGTCTGTAACAAGCATCTGGGCTACGTATGGACAGAGATAAGACAAAAATACATATTAAACCGAAGCACAAGTAACAACAGCTGGCAAAGCATTTTCTCAAATTTGCAAAGCTTAGTGCCAAAATGCATGTATAAATTTGCAGCTTCTGTTTATTGGCGTGCACATAATTAATCCTGCCTGTGAGAATCAGTGATCTTTAATTGGCATTAAGCATTGCAGAGGCCTGGAAGTGTGAGCACTTTAACCTGAACTTGACACCGCCTCAGGGTTCAGTGTGCACTGACACCGCCCCACAACCAGCGCCATTTGGTGGCGCTAGAAAATATGGAGAAACATGTTAATCTGGCTGATGTGTGCAAAGAAGGGGGGAAAGCAGCAATGCAGAGAGAAAACAGTGAATCAAGCAGCAAACCAACAATAATTCACACAACGCAGCAGATTGTGCCTTCTGTTGTGACAGGAGCTTCGAGGAGGTGCTTAGCAGAGGTTTGCAGTATGTGAGGCTGTGATGCAAGAGGACGTACGACCAAAGCCCTGAACGTTCTCAGTGTGTGCGCGAGGTTGGGAAAAGGGGAGAAGGGCAGCGGGGATGCGGGGGAACGATGGGGTTACTGTGCAGCACCGGGGCGTCACGCCGACCAGCCGAGCGACATCACTGGTGGAGGAGTGTGTATGCGTGCGCATGTGTGTGTGTGTAGCTGGGGCGTGATGAATGCAGATAGCTGAGCTTGCCGTTTTAACTCCCTTTTATACATGTTAGAAAGAACACACACAATGCAAAATGCTGGCAGCACAGTGGCAGTTATAGCTATTGTGCATGCTGTATGTGTGTCTGCGAGTGTATGTGCGCATGCTGCATGCACATTTAAGAGTGTGTGTGCATGTGTATGAAAATTACACACATCAACACAGGAGAAGTATACAATAAATGGTTCGATTTTTTTATTTAATATCAATTTTAAAGGGTTAGTTCATCCAAATTCTTTACAACATTTATAATTTGTTGTTGATTGTACAATGCCTGTGACTTAAGACAAACTAAAGCAAATTATCAGTAAAGAGCAACTTTTTTCTATTTCAACTGAACATTTAAACTGCAAACACGCAAAACACATTTTAATGCGAGGCAAAAATAAAGGCGCGTACACCCACGCACAAATATGTTTAAAGGTTTCATCAAAGTATTGTCTCTCACCCACATACACGCGTATGCTCAGCGTTTCCATTTCAAATTACAAAGCGTGTTGTGACTGAAGGTGTTCTTTCTGTAGAGCCATTACAGAGGAATGAAGGTCCATTTGATTGTGAATAGGAGACCTCAGAGAAGAGATAGACGCTAACAGGCACAGACATGAGAGAGATGCTGGATGAGAGCGTCATTGAACCCACGGTGCAGGCTAAGGACCTCTTTAGCATTTCAAAGCATTCGCAAACACAAGATGCAACTGAAACATAAGGGTGTTTTCAGCAGGATTTCAATGAGTCTCTGTTAGAATTATAATGACATGCAAATGTGAAAGTGAATACTGAATCTCACAGTATTGGCTACACTTTTGCATACACTAATGACAGACAACACGGACCTCAAAGGTCACATCCAGTCCTTTTAAAATTCAGCTTCTACATGAAATTCTCCCCCACGCGCAGTGAAAAAAGGGGGAAAAATGAAAATTATCGTGTGCTTGTAATGCACCAGCAGAAGGTGAGAATTGCAACCCTCCCTTTGTTGCCTCATTATCACATGTGGGTTTTTTATTAGCTTTGGTTCTTTGAAAACATAAAACATTAGCTGCATACGTCCCAAAAACTGTGTTACTCTGAAGAGGAAATGGGAAGTTTTGCCATTTACAAAAGAAAAGCTGGGTTTTATCTCCATATCACACAGTCTGGGCTTTTTTTTCTCCATCCCACTCATGAATTATAGCTTTTTGTTAGTATTACTACTGCTAGTGTTCTCAAATTTAGGAATAAGATTGTATTTTTACCTAATATTACTGCGTCACTGCAACTTTAAGACATTTCTGTTTTGTGCCATGAGGCCTGCAATAAAGTTTTTTTCACGTACTCTGAGCATTGGAAACAAGTTGTGAACACTGAGATTTCATCATCTTATATACAGTAAATGCATAACTTTAACATGTACACATCTGAGGGTCATATTTCTGTCTTTCTGGTAAGTCCAAGTCTAACAATCATTCTCTTTTGTCTCTGTTTTTGGTCTCTGTTAACTTATGAGGGGATATATCTGCTAACTAAGCGCTCCATTGTGTGAATTAGTGAGTCGCTATCTGTGCCTGATTGCTGTTTTTAAGATAGTTTGTAAGGTTTCTAGAGCATTTTGCTTTTTAAATCTGCAAACAGCTCTCTCCTGTGACAAAAGGGAGAAATCAGAGTCCTATTTTGTGAAATTAGATAAAATAAATATGAAAAACTTACTTCTAAGTCAAAACTTTTACATACCCAACTAAACATTTTGAGATAATACCCCAAAGTGTGGCGTAAACAAGCTTCCATAAACTTCAAACTGTGACTTGTACATTAAGATGATCTTCTTTAGAATAAAATTTGGCATTTGAATGTATAAATCGTACATTTGTACACTCATTTGTAACATGGAAAGATTGGAATATTTCCAATATTTATATTTTTGAATCACCTTCATGAAATTAGCCCCAGAATGACTGGAAACTGAAGCTCTTCAAGTGTAAGGAGAGCTGCACATTTATGTGATAATTCTCTGTGAATCAAATTTAGCGACTGCTATTCAGTAAAAAGTCCAAGTACATGTTTTAAGCTGCAGTTAATTTCCATCTTGTGCTAGGTCTTCGTTCAAAATCAAATTAATCTTGTAACTGTAGCTAACTTAGTCTTTGGCCAGCTCGTAAAACAAGAATTGACCAAATATAACACGAACCTCCAAAAAACAAGCGTACTTAGGATGAGATCTTTCAGCTGAAAATTCAGTTTTCCCAGAAATCCGAACAGTGAAGTATCTCATTGAAATTCATTTTCTGGGCATTTTTGGTTGAGGATGTTTTATTATCCTACACTAAGAGAGAAATACTGTGCTTTGTGCTTCGTACCGTTTTATGACAGTTGTTGTTGAACTGTTTGCTAACCTGATTCCAAAAAATGATGTGTTTTTGTGCAGAAATCTTCCAAAATATTTACTAAAAGCAGAACGATTATACTAATACTATATCGTATTATATTCCATGATTTTTTGTTATTTATGGGAGAGTTTCTCAAATTTTAGTGTTTTTATTTTCGATACTTGTTGAGTATGTTTTAGCTGATACAATTGAATTTTTTAAAGTACTTTTAATTGTAATGATACACATTTTACCGTATAATGATAGAGATAGGGCCTCATTTTTCTTTTATTGTGTTGAAACTTGCGAGTAATCACTGCTTGTTTTTGCTTTTTATTTTTGTTAGGTTGTACATGTAGACCTGCTAGTTTAAAAAATTGTTTAGACAGATGGTCAAACAATATCAGACATATAAATATTAAAAATAAATAAATAAAAGTGACTATTTGTGAAAGTAAATAGTAATTATATCCCATTGTGGTGCATTTTGGTGCGCCAACACTCACAACCTGGGTATTAAGCCATCAGTCTTGCAGTTAATAGACGGGTCTCTGTATGGCCACAGTCAAACTGCAATTCGTGAGTTAAACTGCTTCTTTATCAGGATGTTACGATTGCTATTAGATGACATTAAACTCTAAATGGTCGAGCACTCCTGTCTGCTTTTGTATATTACAGCATGTCATGTGAGATAAATTTCATCCTTTCACACACCTTCTTTCTTTTCTTTTGTCCCCATCACCATTTACTTTGATGGTGTGTACACCAGTGCATCTTTTAAAAAATCGCTGTTGCACAGAGTGCGCTTTTTTGGTACATGTCTCTTCAGTTGTTTTCCTGCTTGCTGGCCTGCTTGGCTCTCATGGCATTCTGCGTGACTGTAGACAGCGACGATCCGGTCATGCTTGCCGTCTCCACGATCTCGATGTCCTTACAGGTCAAACAGGCCACCAGCTTCTGACGAGAGGCGCTGCGTGCAAAGAAGAAGTCATGGGACATCCCTGCCAGTATGGCGCCGAGCACCGGCCCGATCCAGTAAACCTGCAGATGGACAAAAGTGAGGTATGTGAGTTTTCATGGTAACTAAATGATCTAAGACAAATAGAGGAATCCATTAAACTGAAGTACTGTTAGATTTGACATTATCACCTCCACCAGTGAGGTTATGTGATTGATCTGGCTTGTTTGTCTGTTTTTAAAAAGATTACTCCGAAAGTTTTTGACACGTCTGCATGAGGACCAGAGATGGGGACCGCCCTGAATTCCATGGATCAGTTCATTGTTGTAGTTGATTAAGTTTGAGCTACTTTTAGCTGTTTTATCCACCCTGTAGTTTGGTCTCATCACAAGATAGATCTAAAATATGCTGAGCTGATTAACAGAAGAACATTTTTTAGAAAATACAATAAAATTCTGCAAATGTCCCTTTCTTTCTTTAAATGTCTAATTTTTATCTTATGATGTTTAAAAACAAAAATATCTCCTATGAAACAACTTAAAGACACATGAAATGTCACCATTCTTTATTACAAACAAAAACCTTTTAAAATATGTGACCATGTTATAAGAGCTTAATCTGAAAAGAAAAAAATAACAATAGCAATCAATAGTAAGAAGTTAAATATTTGTCTTTATAGTGTAGCAAAAAATCAAAATCAGAAAATAAGTTCTTCAAAATGAACCCATGTGAATGTAAATTTTGTTGACTTTACTTATGTTGCACTAAAAATCATGCCTTCATAACTTTTGTACACTGACCAAAAATCTGTGTTTAAAAAAAAGATTTGGATTTTGGATTTCTGTCTCACCCAGTGGTCTTCCCAGAAGCCTGTGATGATGGCCGGACCCAGCGAGCGGGCGGGATTCATACTCGCGCCAGAGAACCGAGCCTGAAGAAAAACAAACAACATCACAATAAGGCTTTTTGTTTTTCTACATGAGGATAATGTAGCTTTAAGATTTAAAGACATATATCATAATAATTAAAGTTTAAAAAATGTTATGGCAAAAGGAACACAACAACCACTCAGGTCTTTTGCTTAAATAAAAGTGATTTTAAATAACATAAAAAACACTTCTGAAGTTATTTAATGTATAAGTTGGTAAAAAAGTGCAATGGATTCTTTATTTAACATCTTAAATAAAATCAAATGTTGATTTAAAAGCACACTTCCTCATGTCGATTATATTTTAGTTCCGTTTTTCTTGATCACACTTCCTGTAAAACTAGTTCCACTCACATATTTAACTGGGAGATCTTTTTTCTGTGTCAGTGTGACAGAAAGCAACAAAAGCTCCAGATTATGTATATTGAGAAATGCAACCCACAGTGGCTGTAGCAGTGGGGGGG
>NW_024582452.1:827333-835352 GCF_018398535.1 Haplochromis burtoni
TAATACAAATAATACACTACAGGCATAAAAGAAGCTCATCTCACCCCTATCAGCACACCAGCAGTGTGTGCTAGTCCGATGGCCAGGTTTCCTGGTTCTGGGCTCTCCCTCCTTCGCTGGTCCTCCACCGAGAAGACGGTGAAGACCATCTGGAAGGTGCACAAGACCTCAATGCCCAGAGCCTTGGCTGCATTCAGCTCTAAAGGTACCTGGGTGAGGTGCGAGAAGAGTAAAAACATATTCTAGAAAGATGCAAATTATTGTTAGAATTTTTTTAAATGGCACACATACGTTCTAGGAACTGACCCTGTTGACAAAGTGCTCTGCTGTGGTTTTAAACGGCAAGGCCAGGTACAGGGCCCCAGCTCCTAAGGAGGCCCCCAAACACTGAGCGATGATATAAACGAGGGCCCGGAGAACATCAAGCCGCCGTGTGGCCAACAGAGCCAGAGTCACAGCAGGGTTCACCTGAGCAGGAACACAAGCACACACTGGCATATAAAACTATAGAAAACATAAACAGCTCGGTGGTCTCACGGTTCTCTACTTTAATGTTTATTGTAATAGATCAAATCAATGATCGCCAAATGTTAAAGTGCAAAAAGGAAATATGAATTTATGCAGGGTTGTTTTTTCCTTTCTTGTAACATTTATACTCTCTTACATTTATCAAATGTCCCTTTGGAGAGGAGACAACCCCCGAGGTTGAAACCGCTGAACTAAAACTACCTAATAGTATATATAAATATATAATTAACTGATTATGAGTACATTTTTTAACAAATGAGCAATTTCGAAATGAGGATGTTTAAATGCAGGACTTTTAGTTGAAGCATTTTTTTACATTGTCGCATTCGTACTTCTATTCACTTAAATGAACTACTTTGAAGTACTTTGAGAGCGTTTCTGTCAAGTTCAGTTCAGAAAGAAAAATGAAAAACAACATGTTAAAATGACATAATTACCTGTGCCCCACTTATTTCTCCAAAACAGTGTCCCAGTGCTACAATCACCACACCCACTGCCACCGCTGGATACAGGGGTCCTCCAGGGGCATCTCCAGGGCCTGGCACAGAGGCACCCAGCACAGCGCTCACCAACACCAGGGTGCCGAGGAGCTCTGCCAGCATGGCGTGCCAGAATTGCCGACTACGTAGCTCCTCATAGAAAAGGGATGTAAACAAGTTGGGCTTTAGCTACTCCTCTAAATATATTGTTACATTTTTAGCTAAATAAAAACAGAACACAGGTAAAAATAAATAAATAAATAAAGATTTTAATCATCAGAGCATGATGAACATGTAATCTCTATGCTGCAAATGATATTTATCCATATTTTTCTTTCAAAATATGTCTTAAAAACACTTTCAACGTAACCATCTTAATGTTGTTTTAATCCATTTAGTTATAAAATTACTGATTATATTTAAATGTTAATATTCTGTACACAAAGCCTAATAATAAAGAGACATTTTTTACTAAAATAGACAAGATGTAAATTATAACACATTTAAACATTAATACATTAACCTAACATGCTTACCTCACGCCACGTCATTTCAAACCCAACAAGTAGGTTTATTCAGGCAGTTTTCTGTTGGTCGGTCTCTCTGTGTGTCTCTGTGTAACTGGTGGTCTCTGAGGACTTCAAGGTTCCTGCTACCTCCCTGATTAACCTGAGTGTGCGAGAGGTCCTTTGATGAGAACAGCCTCCTCCCTCTCTCTCTCTCCTCCTCGCCCTCTCCTTCTAGTGCACATCAGGCCTTATCAAGTAATGCACACACATCAGTCCATTTGCATACTTTACTCCTAAACATTCACTGACTTTCACTACTGTAAAAAAATCTTCAAAGAACTATGAGAAGCATTTCATGAATTTTCTAGCTGGAGTCACTTTGGCCAGTATAGAGAGGACAGTTTCCAGATAACTCACATTCACAGCTAGTTCATGTATCGTGTAGTGGTTTAGAAGGCAAAAGACCCACTGGTTTGATCCCAGGAGGAGACCCAGATGCCTGGCATAAGAAAGCTGTCAAATCAAACATGCAGTGCTACCTGCTGTGGCAACCCATTTGTATTCAGTTTATATCTTAACATGAAATGCAGACCCAGGAGGCTAGATTGCCTTCAAAGACAGGGGGAAAAAAATTAATAGTCCTGAAGACAAATTGAACTAAATTTTAAGTCTATTTAAGTCACATGTTTCTTTATTATGGACATATACCATGAAAAGTGCAAAACAGAGGTGGTAAAAATCGGACCAGAGGGCCATAACAAACCTGCAAACAGTCCCAATCCAGTTCACAGCAGAGTGAAAGTTTTGCAGGAAAGTATTAAATATTTATCAATAAATCTATTAAAAACGATTCAATCAGTTTTGAAAATTAGTTTAATCGTAAAGTAAAATACTGTTCATTTTTAGTTCTCCAAACTGTGCTATAAACGTAGATGTAACAGAACATTTAATGACACTATAAAGTGAATGTGAAAGGTTGAAACCATTCAATGAAAAAAAAATTATATATTATAAACAGTATGAGAAATAGATCAGAAATTTGTGACCACTTTCTTTTTCTTTTTCTTTTTGTCATGTATTGATTTATGGACAATATTAATGTAATGTTGACCTGCAGACTAGGCAGGCCACAAATTCACAGAGTTATGGGATCAAAAGCCGAAACCTTTGGCACAGATATTTAACTGATGATTCCCTAACCCCTCTAGTGCCAGGAAATGTTTTTAATCCCATAGGCTGTGGGTTTTCCAAAAAGCCTGTAAGCAAATTTATTCGCTGGTTTATTGGTTGGTTTGTTTTGCTCACAGGCAAATTGTGAATCCCACCTGAAAGCACGACCTGCTTCCTTACTCAAATGAGAGCTGCAGCTTTCTAAATAAACTTCATGTTGCATCAAGTAAGACTCGAAACTAACTCCTGAGACCTAAAAAGACATTGTTAAGGTATTTACTAAGGATATGGAGAACGGAAATGAAAGGCTGTTTTATCTGTAAAAATTACTTTTATACAACCAGACTTCTTTTTGTAACCAGAGTTGCCCCCTGCTGGCCATTTGAGGAACTCACTTGGCTACACCTTTCACACCTGAAACCTATATCTAGCTTATAAATTTAAATATTTGTGTGTTTTATATTTATCTTGAAAGTAAAAACGCTGACATCATTATTATGGGTTTATGATAATTAGAAAAGAGCCATTTCTGTTACGATGACCATGGTACCATTGTCACTGTCACCATCTCAGCATGCTAACATTAGCGCTCCTTTTACAAAGCACATTTTAAAAGGGCTGGCTGGTATGGCTGTTTCCTTATTAAATTACATTTGTGCAACAGCATGACAGATACATTCAACAGTGGAAAAATTACCACAGGATAAAGTTGTTTTTGTTCCTGCTTTCTCCTGTTGGATGACCTGCGTTAGCGTGTTCTGAGCACCTGGAAAACAGACGTTCAGCCTTTATATCAGTTATAGAAAGAGCCAATTAGTGACAAGAGCACCAAGAAAACACCAAAACCTTAGGCTGTTGGTGTATGCACTGCATTTGTTCAGTGGATAAATATGTGATAAAAGCTTTTCCTCCTGGAAGGAAATTTGGGTTTCAACAGGCTCCAATGTGAAGCAGAGGGACTCTTTCCATCTTATGCAGCAGCATATTTACAGGTTAAAGGTGCAAACAAATGCCTGCTGTTTTGTTGACACTTTACCCAAAGATCTCAGATTTGATGTCGGCAGGCTCAGGGTTTTTTTCCCCCTCCTCTACATACTACTTGTGAGGTACCGCTCTGATCACCATGGGGACAAACCCTTTCATGATGCTGTTGCCATAGAACCTATTGAGATGCTGCGTCTATGCACTCTTTTCATTTTCGCTCTTTGATATGAAACACACACCAAAGCAGACAGAATTCTTTGGTTTACGTCAAAACTCAGATTAATCACCTCTCTGACGCTTGTTTTCTTTCTTTCTTTTTCTAACATGTTATTTTTTTAGTTGTTTTTCATTTAGAGTATCTAAATGTTTGGAGTCCAATCTGATTTTCCTGATACCTCCAAGCATCAAAAGCCTTCAAATCTAGCAGAGTGAGTCCAGAATGAACTGGTTGGGCAGGTGGGGAGGAGGAGTGCTGGTGTGCCCCATTATGTTGTGGATTACCCCCTCCTCCCTACAGCAACTGTGTAACTGTTATCCCCCCTTTTGTGGGGATAAGCCCAAATTTGTGGAGCAGGACGGGCGGAGGGCGCACTGGAACCCGCTGGCGTGGGGAGTTTTCAACCCCCCGCCCATACTGCTGACACTGACACAATTTCACATACACACCCGCATATACACGCTCATACAAAGTGCAAGCTAAGGGATTTGGGAGTGAGGGGTAATGGGAAGAGATGCTCTAAGAGACACGATATACACATTTTTACATTTTAACTTTACCACACACATATTTTTGTCTTTAGATGCTCCCAGATGAAAGTGTAGAATATCAATCTTTGCAAGCAAGTGTTCACTGAACTCGGATCTTTTCTATTGCAGAGCAGCTGGGCCTGATGGCAGGATGTTTTCAACAGCATGTGCTTCAGACAGGACTCTCCAGGGAGCTGCACAGTCCTGCAAGAAAACACTTCGCCACACTTTTCAAGCCCTTCTTCACTCTTATATTGCATGTGCTCCTTGTATGTACACACAAAAGAGAGCAGGATTTACGCTTCTTTTTTCCCTGTTTGTTTGGCTAATCCCCAATATTTAAGTAATCCTGATATGGGCAAGCCTTTCAGCACACTCTCAAAGAAATTAGAAACACTGGTGTCAAAGTTACAGTTAAAGTAACTAAAGTGGTGATACAGGAATGTTTTGATTCCACCAAAAACATACCACATATTTCAAATATGAAACCTTTAACTGTGTGCTGATGTGCGGTTCAGTGTGTGGTATCAGGAAACCTACAAGGAAATAAATCCATCCAGCGTTTATATTATCTGCTTAGCTTTCTGTGAATGGTTGAGTCAGAGGGGAAGCAGTTGTTTGGCATTAAAGGTTATTTATATGCATTCAGGAGTGTAGAGATGGTCAAGATGACCTGCTGAAGTTCAAAATGAGCATTGAATTTGGAAGATGCGCAATTTAAGTGATCTTATGGTTTTTAGTACAAGATGATCCGAGTACGTCTGAGATTTACAGAGAATTGTCTACAACGGAGAGAATATCCAGCGAGCGGCAGTTCTCCGGGTGAAAATGTCTTGGTGATGTCAGTGGAGAATGCCAGACTGCTTGCTTTAACGTTTAACGAAAACTGTTTTTTTGGTCGGATGAGTCTCAGTTTTCGCTGCAACATTCGGATGGTATCATCATGTCAACATGGAGCAAAATCTCTTTCGTTCTGAAGTCAAAGCGGGTACAACCCAAAAGCAGCGCTTTCCCCAAGTATTACAGCAAAGATATTCAGCAACGGTTTGAAAAATATGAAGATTACAATTTAAAAATGTATTTTCAATCGAACATTAGCAGGATTTACTAGAACTAACCCAAACCAGCAACCCACGTTTGAAACCACAGGTCATCCCTGAAGGATCGTTGTCCACAGAGATGTTTTGTCAGGGTGAGAGTTTATAAGATGGATGGTTTTAAGATTGGAGCTGTATACCCAACTGCTCGAGTAGAACATATAATAGTTTTTCTATTGAACTTTGCAAGCAGAACCTTTAAAACTTTCAGTTAAATAGCCAGTTACTAGGTAGTTTTTCCAGATTAGGATAAAACTGAAGCACCTGAAGGAAATCGAACAACTGCGGAGTGGGAGACGGACAGAGAAGAGATGTAAGCATCCAGATATAAAGCTCCGTGGAGAAAGGGCAAAACAGAAATACAGAAATAAGTACTTTCTACTAGATGTGGTTCTTTATTCAACTCACAGTACATTCTACAGATGCACACGTGTTACATCACCTTAATACAACAGAGTCTTGTAATACCTCCTCTTAAAAATGATGAATTGGTCCTAAAAATATAAAGGAACAAATTTAAAGTCACCAAAACTGTACATTATTAAAAAGTCACTTAACACCACATTTGGTTTTTGTCCTTTTTTTTGTTGTTTTTTGGAAAAAAAACAAAAAAAAACCACTGTCCCTTTAAGTGTAATAGGGAACATCCACGTTTATTTCCTATCAGCGGTGTCGAGTTCAGTGTAAGAAACAAGTTTAAATAAAACCCAGACTGTGGAGTCATCCTGTCGCCTTCATAGCACACCAACCATGCCGTGCAACATTGTACATTGGCCCGTGTACAGCACAAAAAATATGTATCAATAAAAGGAATGTAAGGTTGAAACCCAGGCAGCACTGTACCCAGCACTTCATCATCAGCTCCTTTGCAATTCTAGTCTTTAAAAAGAGAGGATTTTAGCCTACTGTAGCCTTTCAGAGGTGTTCGTGTGGTCAGACGAGCTACAGAAAAACGTGTGTGTGTGAGAGAACTGCAGGTCTGAAGCTTTAATACACTCCTGTCAATCTTGATTACAGTGTAAAAGCAAACTTTCATTGTGTGTTCTCGCAAACGGACTATTTAATAAGTGCTTAAAATTACAGTGCCATCCTTTTGGTTGCACACAGTCAAGAGACACAGATCAGGTGTAGCTAGCTGAATATTTACTCTTATTAGACAGGAAAGTGAAATAAATAGTCTACGACTGACCGACCAACACTAAAAATCCTCCAGTTCCGGAAACCAGTGTCTTTCACACAGCAGCAGGAGATGGGTGTGTGTCTGTGTGTTTGTGTGGGACTGTGTGCATGTTTGTGTGTGGTGGTGGAAAAGTGTTTCACGTGTGCGTGCAAGACTTTAAGTGGAGGTTATACAACGTCTACTCATGACAGTCCAGAAACAGATTCCTTTTAGTTTAACTGGCCTTTTCATAAATCATCTAGACATCTCTATAAGGTAATCTGTACACATTCACTACAAGCTATTGCTATTAAATAATCCCAGCTATTGTAATCTTTATATATATTTATATATAGAATATATAATAAAAATATATTGAGCAAAAAAATTACTTCTAGGCATAAGACCACGTTACATTACATTTCCAATGAACAGGTAAGAAATGGCCCAAGCTCTGAAGAGTTTCGATACGTTTAGTCATTGAGTGGTGGCTAAGCAGGTCCAGTATCCAGCATGATGGCTGCAATAGTGTGATCGGTCCCTGACCTTCAGGGTGAGTCTGAGGGCCAAAATACTCAGGGCCTGAGACCGCGTCATCAACCCACAGCGGGGCTTGACCAAAGGCCTTGCTACGACATGGGGCTCACGTGAAAGGACATGACAGGAGAGCGCTAACAAAAATGAGGTGCTGAGGTGAAGATGCGGAGACACGGAACAATGGAAGGTGAACAGAGACTCGTTCTCGCTATCTGCGATGGGGAATGGGTACAAGTTCAACCCAGTTCAGCTTTGGGCCCTTAGAAAAAGGTTAGGCCGGTAGAGGAAACAATAACAGACAAATAGCCAAAATCTATACATATATACCTTTACAGAGAATACACATAGCTGGAAGAAACTCCAGACAGTCTTAGCAGTAATGGAGAGTGTGCGACTGGGACGGTGAAAGCACCAACAGTCTACAGCCCCACCATCAGCGGGGATCGTCGTAGGCTCCTATTTCTCCTTATTTGAGTAGAACTCCGCCCAGCGGCTCTCAAAGAAACGCCTCATCGAATGTCCTGCCATTCCCACCTCTGACGTGTCTTCATTGAAGAGCTCACAGTTGTTGAAGACCAACTGAGCATCTGCTGCAAATTCCTCGCAGCTGAGGTACCTGAGATGAGGATAAACAGGCAGAGAAGCTTAGAACAAGGGACAAATGATTGGCAGGGATTAAAAATGTCTGAAAAATCCAAATCATTGAAGTGTATAAAGTAAGAACAGTTGATCTAACATCATTGTGATCTAAAGACTCTTGTGCTTTTCCATTCAGTTCTCATATAAGAGAGCGAGAGAGAGAGAGAAAG
>NW_024582452.1:835372-931410 GCF_018398535.1 Haplochromis burtoni
CCCCCCCCCACTGCAATGCAGTGAACCCTACGCTTCTTTGCATTAATGAGACGTGCAGCATAATCAGCACTTACCCTCCTTGTAACAGTCTTTCTCTCATGGTGAGGAAGTCCATGGGGTTCTTGATGATTCGGCGGTAACCTGGCACCAGTCGGGGATTGACAGGTTCAAGGAATGGCCAGGCGTCTGCATGAGCCTCCATCTCCATTAGAATGATCCTGGCAGGAATTTTTTTTAAGAGTATTAACACGAATCCCCCGCAATGTAGCTGTCAAAACATCTCAGAAGACTTTAAAATCATATCATGTAGAGCTGGTGCACTCATGGCAGGTGGGACTCACTCGCAGAAGGTGAGGTCGGGTTGGTTGCGTGTTGTCATGCGGCGCCGTTTAGCGCTGCTTCCTTCTCCGGAGTGACGAGAAGATGAGGGAGGTGTCGCCACGTCTTTGTGCCGTGTCGTCATTCCGCCACTGCGTCGTGTTGTCACCTCGTCCTCGGAGCTGTCGTCTTCGTAACGTCTCTTCTTCACCCTGGTGCGCTTTTTGGACAAGCGCAGTGAATCGTCTTCATCCTACAAAAAAGGAGAATATTTCTTAAAACGAAGCAATTTCAGGGATACGATCTTAAGATTGAAAAACGGCTCAAAGTGTTATGACGTCAAGAGTGAGAAGAGGAGTTCTCACCTTAGCGACACAAGTGGGACAAAACCAGTCTCCCTCTGGAATCTGGGTGATTTTAGGCCGCAAGCAGTACATGTGGCAGCCACGATCGCAGCCGTCGCACAGCAGCAGGCACTCATCATTGTCTCCCTTCTTGCAAACTTGGCAGGTCTTTAAAAAAAAAAGAAAGAAAGAAAGAAAAGAGAGAAGCATTTATCCCATAAAGGTTAGGAACCTTAGGAGTTTGAGAAGTATTTAGTGAAATTAAGTCCAACCAGGCATTTCTAAGATTTCTTACCACTTTAGTCACAGATCTCTCCCAAGCAATGGCCTTTTCCAACTGAAGTAAACACAGACACAGCTGGGGAGCACTACGGCAGCGGTCTAAAGCCTGACGCCATGTCCGCAGTCGAGACGTGATTTCACTTTCCAGACTGGAACAGAAGAAAATTAGTTAACCCCAAAAAAAGAAAAAAGTGTACCATATGAAATGTAGGATTCATTTATCCCATTTAGTCCAGGTTGTTTTTCTCACCTGATGACATCCATGGGATGCTCCTCTCCAGGTGTGGGAGTGAGAGGAGCGAGGCGCATCACTTCTGCGGGGTTCCAGAGCGGCTCCTTCAGGTAGCGTCTCTCGATGTTTCGCTCGAGGTTGGCTAGCCGCAGCACGCCCAGGTCCAGCGGGTGTGTGGCGATTCGCGGCAAGCCAGACCACTCCTTCTTGGTTCGCACGATCCAGTCGTCACGTGGGTCAGCGTCATGTTCGTAGTATTGGAGGTCATCGCGTGTGGAGTCTGGATCTGGGATTGTGTAGGGCTTAAAGGAGACAGAGATAGGAGGAATTTAAGTATCAGTGACTGACTTTAACACACATCGGGTTTCAACAGAGGAAATGTGTTATCAGTGTTTTAAGGTTTACCTGAAATTCGGCTATTGGTGCGTCTGTGGTTGTTTCAGCATCGGTCATAGCGCTCTGAGGAAGTGCCTTGAAAAAACAAAATAAAATAAGTTTTACTACAAAAAATAAAAAATCTACATGCACATTTGTTGTAACTTAGATACTTTTCTTGTTGCCATTTAAAGTTTACACATATTCAAACCTAAAGCTGCAACCTGGAGCATTGTATGAATTCTTTGACAGCAGAGACTCACATAAAGCAGGGATATCGAGGTCTGCAGAGGATATGAACTTCTTGTGCAAACATTTCCTGCTTTTATTTTCTTTAAATCACATTAATTCACTCCTGTTAAAGCTTTAAGAATACAGAGTGGTTCTGTTTTATTGTGTGGTTTTAGTTGTGATTTTCTACCTTCAAATGGAGGTCAGCAGCAATAACCCGCTGTTCCAGGTCCTCCACCCACTGTAGTGCGCTGATGTCTGTCTCCACTGTTTTCTCCTGCACTTGCCAGGGCTGCTGCAGAGCCTCTAGCAGAGCATCCTTCTCTTCTACCTTCAACTCAAAGATTGGGTCTAATTGGATGAGAAAATCTTAATGAGAACAAATATGGCACAATTATGGGAAAGCTCATAATGATCCAGTTAACAACATTCACCGTTAATCGGTTTGGTGCATATCTCGGCCAAGCTCTCCATGTGTTTGGCTAAATGCTTATGGAGCACCTTCTCCCTGATGCCTCTTGGATGGAGGGACTGCAAGGTGATAAACAGTTCCTCTGGGGTCTTGATCCACCACCAGCCACGCACCATTGCTGGAGGGGGGAAAGAAAAAGCAGCAAAATTAAACACATTAAACAAGTGAAAAAAGAAACCACAAACACAGGAAGAGTATGTCACCCCAGAAAACAGTGAAGGCCACAGAAATCTTCATGCATATTTATGGAATTCAAATAATTTCTGAGGTAAAACTGATACATTTCAGTACTTACATGCTGGGATAGGCTTGACCACTAGCTGTGTGAAGTACTGCTGTTCAAGCTCCTGGAAAACTGAGTTTGGTGGGCGGCCGCGGCGTTTTGCTGCAGCTCCACGGGGCCCTCTGCGGGCAGGACTGCTGCCTCTGCTGCCTCTCCTTCGCCTGCGAGCTGGTCTGGCAGGTGTGGCAGGAGTGGATGGAGCTGGAGGATTGGGAGTTGGAAGGAGCTGAGGGTTTGTTGGTGGAGAACTGGCTGGGACAGCACAACCAGGGCCTGTAGGTGGAATGTCCTGTAGTGCTGGTGGTGCTGGAACCACAGGGTCAGCAGGAGGTAGGCAAGGCAAAAGTGGGTCCGGCTAAGAAGGAGGAGATTATTGATTTTTACATTATACAGACTGTGCATTGTTGTAATATTTACTATCATCATTCTGGTGTCTAACCTGCACGAGTGGAGCAGTAAGTGCAGACAGAGCACTCGGGATCTGCGGGAGAAGTTTGGGGGGTGAGCTGGGTGAAGTGGGAGTCTGGAGCTCAGTCAGAGAGTTATCATCACACGGTTGTTTGGGGAGCAGGTTGAACCACTGTCCTTGCTTCTCTGCCATCTCTTTAACACTCTCCTCTGGTCGATTACCCTCTGGAGCTTCCCCTGCTGATGAGCATGTGCCATTCATCACTGCTTCCTGTGATTGGCTGAGCCAGCTCTGGAAAGCCGCTTGTGTGAGGTCTTGTGTCCCGCTATTTGGTGATCCTGGCCCTTCCTCACTCCGGGACCTGACGCTACTTCTACGCCGGCGGCGGATTTTTGCTGTGCGGAGGTGAAGCTCGACTTCAGGTTTGATTTTCCGGGGACGTCCGCGTCCTCTCGGCCTGCTCATGAGGGATGCAGTGCCCGGGAGGGGATCCTCCTCCTCCGCAGAGAAGGTCTGGGCCTGGCCTGGGGTCGCAGAAGTCGGAGAGGAAGGCAGAGTAGGAGGAGGAGTGGTTGGCAAGGGAGCTTCCTCAACTTTGGGCTCCTTTTTGGGCTCTTTTTTAAGGAAGGTGACAGGCACCTCCGCTATAAGGACTTCTCCAGAAGCTACAAGATAGAACAGTACGGAAATGCTGAAGTAACGACAGACAAGTCAAGGGTTTATAAAGCATAAATATTCGAGTTTAGACTCAGACTTACTCAGCAGCTCTTCAGGGCCCTCGACGAGAACTCCTCCAAGGTGAGGTAGGGCCAAATATCTGCGCCGGTAACGGTCCTGCCCCAGCAGTATAGCCCGCATGGAATGAGATGACTGTAGCAGCTTTTTACGGAAAAACGCTTGGCGCTGTGGAAGATTAAGAGCAAAGGAATATTTAATATTAAGCAACAAACATGTATACAGCACTGTGCCTGTGTCATATCAGCTTTACCTTAGTTAGCTTATCTATCTGCCTTTCAAGCTCTGGAATGCTAGCATTGGTAGGGCTCTCGCTCTGCAGCAAAGAAGGAGTTCAATTAGTCTCAAGTGCATGCATGATCGTGCTGTAGTTAAAACAGTAGAGCTGAAACATACATCACTGAGTTTGGGTTCTTCTTTGCGTGCACGGCGGTTCCCTCTCTCAAGGATTACACCACTCTCCTCCAGGCTGAGGTTCTCCTCCTCAGCTACTCTTGCACTACGCCTCCTCTCCTCAAAACACAGCTCTTCCTCTGAGCGTCCTGTACGACGTGATAGCGCCGCCTTCAGCCTGGCAGGAGGAAAACAAGTCCAACATTTAATACTGCTTGGATAAGTAGCAGAACTGAAAATAAGCGTTTAAAAACATTGATCTTACTTTCGGAGTTTCCCCTCAATGATCCACTTGTTCTTCCTGTAGGTTGTCATATTCTCCACTGTGTTGTCAATATCACTGAAATTTAAAACAAACACTGATCTTACTGTTTCTTGAGTAAACTCTCCCTTTAAGCAGTCTTAGAACAAGTAATCATCTTGAACATACTTGATCACAGTGTTACTGCTGTTAAGCTCTTCCACAAGGAAACCCAGGATGGCTGCCTTGGTGTCAGGAGGCAGGGCGTGAAATGGTTTGGTTCTCAGGGTGTTGCACACTTCTGTCTCATAGCCATGAGCTTCCAAAAAAATGCGAAGTACTTCTGAAACTGTGCTGCGGGTCAGCTCCAACTCAACCAGCTTTTCCCCAAGGATCTTTACAGACTGGAGATTAAAGAAAAACTCAGACTAACGTGTTTCCACCACATACCAAATGGGGTTACATTAATAAGCAGAATGCTTGAAGTGTATCACACACACACCTGATAATACGATGGTAGGCCTGGATCATGTAGTGCAGCCTCCACCAGCTTTATCAGTAGATCCTGCAGCTCTCCTTGGCTGTCACCCAGGCCCAGGAGGCCTTCCTGCAGGGTAGCAAGGCTGGGGATGTCCTTGGGTATGTTGAGACCGATCACCTTTCCATAACCGTGTAAGAACTCTACCACAGCCAGACAGTGTGCAAAAGCTGTTCCAGAAAGCACCACACCAGGAATACGGGACAGCTCCGGGAGGGGCTATTGGAAACAAAGTTCAAAGGTCACAAAACATCAGTTTTTACATCAAAATAAAAAAAAATAAAAAAATAAAAATTTAAAAAAGGGGTTAAATTAAAACTCACTTTGTGATCAGTGAGACACATATCCTCTGTGGGCTTCTTCAGCTCTTCGGCTATCAACTGCTGCCTCTTCCGCTCCTCCATCCGTCGCTGGGCCTGTGCTCTCCGCTCTGCTGCCCTCTTAGCAGCCAGAACAGCCTGAGCTGCAGCCTCTGCCTCCGCCTGAGCTTTAGCCAGGGCCTTGGCTTTACTCCGAGCCCCCAGCACCCTCTTACCCTGGGCCACCCTTTCCGTGTCAGTCTGCTGAACCGGTGGGGTGGGCTCAACCTTAATTGACCTCCTCCGGCCGAGATTCTTAGGCTCTGCAGCAGACTCTGATGCCGGCTGTGAAGCCTGTGGCGCTGATGGGTCAGTTGGTT
This sequence comes from Haplochromis burtoni, assembly GCF_018398535.1. Taxonomy (NCBI): domain Eukaryota; kingdom Metazoa; phylum Chordata; class Actinopteri; order Cichliformes; family Cichlidae; genus Haplochromis; species Haplochromis burtoni. Next base: position 840,905 of record NW_024582452.1, read on the forward strand.
CAGCCTTTGCCTCTAGGTGCTGGGCCTCTTGCTCGAGCTAAAACAAAAATGAATAAAATAAAATAAAATAAGAAATAAACACAAAATGATGAAGACGTGGAGGTGATAAAGATGTGCGTCTGAGGACACGAGTGTTAAGCATTTTTCTTTACCTTTGCTCTCTTTTTTTCATCTCTCATTTTCTTAATCTTTGCATCCTCCCTTCTCTTCATTCTTGCCTAAAAAAAACAATAAATAAACGGCACCAACAAAATCAGGATGATAAATGAATAGTGTAACAGATCAGGATTACAATCAACTTGATCTACATACCTTTCTTTTCATTTTCTTTTTGATTTTAGCCAATTTCTCCTTTTCCTCCTCTGTGAGAGCTTCTATTTTTAAACACAGGGAATTAAAAATTATTTAGTCACAGTAGAAAGAATGAGTTTATATAATGAGCAAAGACATTACGCACAACTTCTTTACTCACCCTTGGCTTCAAGTCGTTTAAGCAGCTTGGCATCAACCTTGCTAAGGAAATCAATCATCTTCGGTTTAGGAGGTCTACCGGGGCGACGGACCTGTCCTCCCTTTACCCCACGAACCCTGCGAGGTTTTTCTTTATCGGGATTTGGAGGTCGACCACGACGACCAGTGATGGCCATGATCATAGAGGGAACTTCCTCATTAGCCAGAAGGACCCACTTCACACCCTATAAAACACAGAGAAAACAGACTTTCAAAAACAATTTTCCTATATATTTTTTAAGCATTTTTAATACCTAAAGTTTAACTGTTGAGTATTTGAATACTTTATAGTTCTAATGTAAAAAATATACAGACCTCGGGAGTTTCTCTCTCTTCATAGAAGTCTCCAACAGGCATGCGTGGACTGAAGCTGAAGTGTTCTCGCGTGACCACACTGTCTGTGTGTTTCTTCAAGTACTGTGTCATTAAGTAATAAAGACACAGCCGGAGAAGCATGAGACAAAAATCCGAGTTTTAACATAATATAAAACCATAAATGAGAAGACCATGATTTTAAGAGTTTCAAATAACTTTTTAAGAATAATTAAAAAATTCTGGGAAATTCACCTTGATAATTTCTGGAAACTGTTTCATCCTCCTTCCACAAGGAGTATAGTACCAAGTTTCGCCCTTCATCCGGTTCTCCATTTTCTTCACACGAATCTCTCTCTTCCAACTACAATTAAAACAGCGTTGATCATTACAGTCTTGTCATACCTTTTTCCAACTAATTTAAGGATATTTTTGTAAACAACAAATATGAATTTATCATCCTTCCAGATATACGTCTGGTTTAGTTTGTTTACATCTAGGTTTCAATGGTATCACATTTGGCTAGCAAGGACAAAACCTCACTGAAAAATTGACATTGTTAATGAAGACGTTTTTATAATAATTTAACTTGACATCAGTTATTAAAGCTTCAGCAAAGATAAGTGTGCTCACCAAATCCAAACAGCGCTTCTGTCATGTGAATATTTGACTGTGTTGACTTAGAATTTTTTTTATATGACAAGTTCTGACTGAATTTGTGTCATGTAAAAGCTCAATAAACAGTAAAAGGAAACTTTACCCGTGCAGCAGAGGGAACTGGACCTGCTCCTCTGTTGCCACTCTTCGTCTGCCAGATTCACCTGTTCCAACAAACCAAAGGTTTACCATCAAACTCTTAAACAGTGACATCTTCTTTCAACAAAATGGCCTTTTCATTACCTGCAGTGGAGCTGTCGTCGTTTTCATCAGCATCATCGCCAGCTGTTTCTGCATCTTGTTTCTTCACCCTTTTCATCTTCTTGGCTTTCTCGACTGTTGCGCTGATAGATGAAGCGTTGGCCAAAACAGCGTCAATCGTGGCTGTTATTGGATCAACCTCTTCTGTGGAAGGCCCAGCCTCCCCAGATGTTTCGTGCGCATCAACCTTTAGAGACTTCTTTCTCTTTCTGCCCTGAGCTGGCTCCACATTAGTCCCTTCCTGTTCGTTAGACTTCATTTTCTCCACCTTTGGGGTTCGACCCCGAGGCTTCGGCTGGACCTCCTCTGGAGCTGAACACAAAAGAGAAAAAAAATATTGTAAGGTAAAATCTAATACTATTAGAATAGCACTCTGTTGGAAGTCAGACTGTTAAATACCTGCAGGTTTAATCCATATTGCCTTAGTAGTTCGAGGTTTGCGTGGTTTCCCTGGGGTTTTCAGATTTCCTCCGGCAGCTGGCAAAGTCTGATCAGTAACTTGTTGGAGTGGGTGTACAGCAGGGCTCTGTGCTGGGGTACTGAAGGCGATGAAGTTCTCATCTCTCATCTTGAAACTTGGTGGTGTCATTGTGTCATCGGCAGCGATTTTAGTATTAATGCCTCCAGATGAGTCTGGTGTATCATGTCCTCTGGGATCCCAGCCTGCTTCAGGTCCTGAGAATGAACAGAGCTCAAGACTAAGTAAGTGATGTTAGGCGTACAATTCCAACAGAGAAAAGAATATTCTGATAAAGAATAATACTCTATTATTTAAACTGACAACTTCTTCCTGTCAAATGATGCCATACTAGTTTTAATGATCAGAAAAGAAATAACTGTACCTTGCTGAGATGACACAAACGAGTGTGTGTTGGACACATCACTCAAATCAACAGGAGGCTCTTCAGTCTGAGAGGTGTTGTCTAGAGAAGACTCCATCACTGATTCTCCTGTAATTTCGCAGCTGTTCCTGGTTTCTTCTGCTTCTGAGGTCTCTCCTTCCCTGGTGGAGTCTAATGTGTTGTCTCTGGAGTCTTCCACAGAAAAGCTGCTATCTACAGAGTTGTCAAATATACTAGATGGCTCCTCTTCTGCGCAGGAAGTGTTGTCAAACTGAGAATTGCCCTTTCTCACGTGAAAGCTGTTGTCAAAGTGAGTCGAGTCCTCTATCCATGAGCTATCACCGCCTAAAAGAGAGGTCTTTTCTAAAGTAGAGTCGACACTGATTCCAGAGGGGGTGTTGCAGGTTGAATTGCCGTCATACTGAGAGGCCGGATGCGAAGAGTTTGCAAAGCTTGTCCTGCTAAGGTGTGGAGACTTTCTGAGAGGAGCTTGGTCTATCGTGCAGTCCTCTGCTGCCCAGACATCACTTGGCATGTGGTGATTTTCAGAATCTGTTTGCCCATTCTTGGGCTTTTGATCAGGAGCGAGTGTGGTTTGTAAAGTTTTCCCAGGAAGCTCAGAGAGGGATTTGGGTGGCTGACTTTCAGATTTATCACTCTCAGGTGCTTCCAGCTGTGGCATCCTTACCAGGCCTGAATCAAGCAAAGGGAGGTGTTCCTCTGCATTTTCATTTCTTTTATCAGCTAGTGCTTTCCTGTCCTCACAATGGCCATGGTGCTCAGACTTGGAAGGTGACTGCTTTAGCACACGAGGAGGAGCGGTGTTAGGAGGATGTCGCTCAAGGTCAGAACTTTGGACCACTCCAGAAGATGTACCCGTTACAGGAGGCACAGACACCAAGGCAGGAGGGCTGGGCAGGGGTGCAGTCCTGGAGGCTTGAGTGGTTAGAAGAGGTAGGGTAGACAGAGGTCTCACTGTAGGACTTACATGGTCAGTGATCGAGGGCAAATTCATGCCCCCTGGTGGTGATGAAGCAATGGAAAGACCCGAATCAACAGCTTGAGGAGTGTATTTCTGACCCTGCAGTGTGAATGCTGGTTCACTGCCAACTAGAGGAGTTTTTTCCACTGAAGAGGGTGATGCAGATGGCAATGAGCAAGGGCCAGGTGGTGTTAAGGTTGAAGGTCCCGATAAAGACATCTGAGATGGAGCTAAACCGCCAGATGAGGAATTTGCAGCCACAGAGTCAGAAATCAGTTTTGGGGGTCCAGGCTTTTCATTCTGACCTCCAGATGCATCAGAGAAACGTGGTGGCATCGAAGGTGGCTTAGATTCTTGAACCATTTGCCTCTCAACCAACAAGCTGGGTGCAGAGTAAGTAGATGCAGACACTATGGAAGGAGGCGACTGTTGTACAGGAAGTCCAGAAACAGTTGCAGGCTTTTGATGAAATGCAGACTCCAATGATGAAGAGACTGAAGAAACTGCTGCAGGTCTAGACAAACTATCAGTCGAAGCAAGAGGTGTAGACAGCTTTGAAGGTGATACAGGAAGCGATGAGGTGGATGAAGACCCCACTAACAGATGCTTGAATCCTGCAGGTGATATATCACTCATGCCAGGAGGGGGAGGCCTGAGGCCTTGAACCATCAGGGGAGCAGCTGTTGGAGATGGGGCAAAGGATACACTGGGAGGTGTTGATATTTGTGGTGCAGTAGATTCTACATCAGGAGACGAAATTATAGTGGGTCCAGCCTCAGATGTAGGAGATCCAGAGAAAGCAGGAGCTGCAGACACCTGAGGTGGTGTTGAGGACTTGGTTAAAGAAACAGATGTATTTGCTGTAGCCACAGAGAGCTGCGACTGAGGAGGTGGGTTAACAGCTGGATCTCTGACTGGGGAAGACATTTCTGGGCGCTGAGCTGCTGGCTGTTCCGAAAGCTGACGATAATCACTCGGAGGACCCACATGAGCAGCAGGAGGTTTGGATTGGTGACTATCGGTCTTGGGTAGCCTCTGGGCAACAGGTGACCTATCACTGCCGTTGTAGCTTGTGTCTACCTCCCTGACAGTTTCCCTCGTATGCCCTAAAATAAGGAGGGAAAAAAAACATAGCAAAACTGTTAATATAATGCGAGATTGTTGTACACTGAAACACATGGTTTTTATTCTCATACTAAACATAGATAGTGAAAATAAAAAAAATAATAATAATTTCGACTGATCAGACATTAAACATAGTCAAACATTGGCACCTGCTGGTTAAATAATGTCACTGTCCCCAATAATAAATAATGTCAACGAGTGACGTAATACTGAACACCGTATTAACAAAGACCGGAAATATTTTTTGTTTTATTATGAATTAAACACTTTTCCAGGAATTAAAAGGTGACTCATTAAATTGCAATATTTTGTCTAAATACATTTGGCTTTCTGATTACCAGGACAAAACATCAGCTGTTTCTGTTGGTCAAGTAATCAATTCACATTTAACAACTAACACAGTCTATCACAGTTATTTGTATCACTCAAAAGCTGTCATTAAAATGAGGAAATAGACTATACACAGATTGATTAAATTGATTAAATGAGGAAATCAAAGCACTACAGGTCCCAAAAATTTAGAACTAACTAAGTCCAGACAAAAAAGGTAATATTTAATCTTTGCTGAAACTGCAAAAAACAAAAATATATTTAAGGGTCACCTTGCATTGGAGAGGACATCCCCACATTGCTAGAGTGGGGGCTCCGTTCCCTGCTGTGGCCCTTTGGAGATCCACTATCCTGCACAGCTGATGGTGACATCATTTGTGCCGAGGACATCCCCACGGGCAGAGGGCTGCCAGTGCTCCCTCTGCCTAAGCTGTGGTGCTGAGGGCTGCCACGTGGAGGAGTGAAATTCTGAGAAGCTGGAGGCATCATCTGAGCCTGGGCTTGTGGCTGAGTTTGCTGTTGTGGTGGCGGCTGCTGCTGCTGCTGGGGTGATGACAGGGACGGGTGCTGGGGCTGATGCTGGTAATACGGCATCCCATTCGGCATCATGCCGTAATGCTGTGGTTGCTGGTGCTGCTGGTGGCGGTGGTGTGGGAGAGGCTGGGAGGAATGGAAGTGTTGTTGTGATGCCTGATGAGGGGTTGCCTGTAAGGACTGCTGCTGGTGATGCTGTGGTGGTGTAATCCCAGGATGTGCTTGACTCTGGTAGGTCCCATACATGCCATGGGAATTATAACTCATCTGCTGGGTGCCAGGGTTACTCCTGTTCCAGTACTGGTTCCCCGTGAGAGGCATGTTCGCTGGGCCTGCCACAGGGGCCTGATGGGAGCTTTCTATCCCCCCATTCAGCTGGTACTGTCCATGACCCTGGAACTGGTGCTGTGACTGAGGCTGAACCATCCCAGGTGTAGACTGCTTCTGATGCATCCCATGTGCAGGAGAGTTGCTCACAGCTGGGCCATACTGAGGGTGCCCTCCCCACAAGTAGTCATAGCCCACGCTGCTCTGGTGGTGGTTGCTCAAGTGTGGATAAGGGGCCGATGGTGGGTGGGAACCAGGGACACTGGATCCGAGTACAGTAGTGACGCCATTCACATTCATTTCGCCATTCATATCTGTTAGTAAGAAATACAAGTTGAAAAAAAGCTATAATGGTAAAAATCTGTCTCTGAGTCACTGAGATCTGGGGCCTGTACTGCAAAGCAATTTCAACATACCCAAGACATCATTCCCTTATCTGGTTTCACACTTTGTCAATCAGGCTAAGTGGTCACAGTGGTCAATATGGTTACCAACTCCATAAATCAAGCCAGGGTTTCCCAATCTAGCTATGACCATGTGCACATTAAAAGGGTGACAATGGCAGCATTTGACCAATCATCCACAAATCTACTGAAGGTAGAGTACTGATGTTACAAAGGAATAAAATTAAAATATTAAAAAAACTATAAGGAGTTTTAACACATAATATAGACTGAAAGCAGTGTGTGGGCATGTGAGAGAGGAAAAGGATAGTATTACAATTGTTGTATGAACGTGTGCGGACTTTAAGTGATTTGGTCAGTAAGACTGGAAAAGGCCCAGTATGCCAAAAACATCTGGCCTAACTGAAGCAAGAAAGAAAAGCTGGAAAAAATGCTGCGTAAGTTACCAGGCGTTTCAGTATTACAGTCCATTCAATGTCAAGATGTGCTTAAGACACTTCTAGCTTTCTCTTTCAACTGCAGCCCAAGTGATGTCAAGTGTTTTGAGAAGAAGGAAACAGCAAACACACAAAAAAATTCAAACCGGTCAGGGTACTTTTTCCTACTTGTAGTTTGTGGAAATGTCATCAGTTTCATGGCTTAGGTGAGCACCGCATAAATATATTAAGGATAATATAACAATAAATATCATTGCAGGAAACAAAAAAACATCAGGAATAATAAAGTCTCACCTGAAGAAAAGGGAAATCTGAGTTTCTTAATTGATGTTCAGCAAATAAAAGCAAAAATTTCAGTTTCTAAAACCTGTAGGTCTTTTCTCCAAAGAAATGCTCTAGTGATGAATTCATATACCTGATGTTGTCTTATCTTGAACATAAACCGCTCTAGCAGGTGAGTTCTGCACTATAAGTTACCAAGGTGATATATTCCAAGTTGAACAACAATCCTACCATTGAAAACCCAGGGTTTTAACCCTGTAGTTCTCAGTAAGAACTCAGTAAGCCCCCTAATCCCACTTTATGGTAAAGGCCACAAATTTTTTTTATATAAACAGTAAGGTTCATTTTATTCTAAGGTGCAGAAATACTCACTCTTCCCCTGCTGAGGAAAACTCATGGAGGACCCGTTAGTATAAAGAGAATCCCCTGAGGAGAGTTTCAGTCCTGAGTTTGCTGAAGAGTGAGTGCCATAGTTGAAATGATTATTTGAATCCATCTGAAAAACATCAAAAATAAATAAATAGTTAATTTATTAAATGTATTCATTCAGTCTGCTACCTAATGTTAATCTACAGTATGACGTATGGAAGCGGTGCAGGTACTGAGCACGGGTTAAATGTGTGAGAATCTGCATGACCAAATGGCTCTCAAACATATTATTTAATTCATTTTCGCTTCTTTTCGTGCACTTTTGAAGGCAGTCGACGCTACGTAATGCGTGCTATTTCTTCCACGAAATGTCTTTCCTCGGTGATTCTGGCAGCTGCGGCTTGTGACAGGCAGCACCATTTCGCTCCAACAACAACCGTCAAAATGTCGCAGCCAGCAACAGCAGATGCCAGGCCCTAGCGAGTGTAATGGACAAACGGGATATTACGATAGAAGCTCATCATTACCGCTGATGAGGCACTGCTGCTGCTAACACGAGCTCAGGCTCTTCAGGTCTACGGTGATAAATGTACGGCCCAGACACAAACAGTCTGAAGACCCGGCGGCCTCAGCTCAATAACAATGGGAGTGATAATATTTCACACCGTGAGGCCTGGATAATTGTTTTCTACGCCACTCTCCGTTTAAAGGCTGTCTGCAATGCATAAATAGCCTTCAGGACACTTGATTTCCTATTTCAGTAAGGCCGTTGCAATAGCAGGCGTTAGCTTGTCGCGCTAGCTGCGCTCTCAAACGAACAAACCCCCATTTCTACCACTTGCGAGTCAACTGAGCTAACCATTGATAACGTTGGATACAAGTTCAACTCTTCAAAAAGCCATTCAGACAGTTTATTTTAACGTGAAATTCCGTGCGAAAACCCACCCCGCTCCAGTTCCAAGGTTATTTAGCTAAATCATCACAAAAGAGCCTAGCTAACATACGCTAGCCACATAGCTAACTTAATAGCATCCTTTACGTTTATCCAGAGTAAGCGCTGCGATGTTAGCTCATAGCCGGGTAGCAGGTACCATAACCACGCTACGTTGGATCCATGATGCCCATCAGTGATAGAGAGCTCCGCGAACGAAATAAATATCCACCGGTCTGCCGGTAATGACCAACATCAACCCCCTCATCAGGCTCGCTAGTTAACAGATGGAGGCGTGCTCCCCTTTTGTTCACGGGCTAACGTTAGCTAGCAGCCAGATGAAGTTACATTGTTTACGCTGCGAGCACAGACAATTTTCACAGAGCATCACGATCCTCCCACACTTCCACCGTCCAAAGTTTCCCCGATATTTCTCTAAAAGCGTGTCCGACCTTTCAGTCCTCGGGTCCCGAAGGCGCAGGTGTCTCTAAACGTTCTTCTTAACGGATGTGCGGGTGAAGATGGCAAGGCGATAAATAATAAACAACTATTCCCCTAACCTTTGGGTTTTAAATTAGCAAACATGGCTGGTGTGGTCCGGTGCAGCCATGATCACAGAACAGAGCGAACAGGAGCAAATGTCCCAACAATAACTACGTATGCATCCGGTTACATTTGTTCACTAAATTTCACCCAAAAAAAAGTAAATAAATAAAACTAAACAAATACAAAATAAACAAGGACATTAAACTATAAATTCAAATAGATAAAAGCTCAAACTTAGCAATAATGATAGTAATAACTATTATTATTGATAATTATAATAATATAGGAATTATTATTATTAGTAGTCAATACTAACAATAGTATCTGCTATTATAAGTAAAAGAATTACCAACCAAATGCACGTAAAACATGAAAAATAGTTCCTTTTTATTGTGAAGAATTATAATAATTTTATTGCATTATTATTACAGATGTCTAGAATTGAAGCAGCATTAAAGAGACAAAGTTAAAATAATTTACTACATAATTGCTATGGTTAATTGACATATATTTTAAGTTAATTTTGTTATGTTATTGTCTTTTTATATATTATTATCATTTGATGATATTTTTTGTTTTTGCAATTCATATTATCTCTATATTGTTCAGATTTAATAATATTAATATATTCCTCGTTTTTACTTGTGTGTGTTGAATAGCAAGGCTTCTGACATATAATCCGTCCACTATGTAAAGGCATCTTTATGATTACTTTAAATGCTTCTAATTCTGATACTTATTGCTTCAATAGTATGATCGCAATTAGTATGTGCTTGTGACATTTATCATGTCTGAAACGCCTTGGAGGAAAATAAAAGTAAGTCAGTCAAGCAATAGCTTCATTTAGAGAAGCATAATTATTATCATTACATCATCATGGTAAAGATTATTATTACAATATTATTAACCTTGAGCCTTCCAGTCTTCTTGAGTGGAAAGTTTCACCAGTCATCGTGAAACACTTTCATACATATTTGACCAGTTATCTTTTAGCTTTATCTCAATCTTTATCTTAATTGACATTCACTTGAAAAACAAAAAAGATTCAAAGATTATTAACTTTCAGCAAAGTAAGTTTTTAGAAGCTTTTTTCCTCTCTTGACGTCGTACTTGTACCACAGTTTTTGTTATTGCAGAACTCTTTAGTGGGTTTTAATTCATTCATATGACTGCCATGTCTCTCTTTGTCTCTCATAAACTTTCTGTATATGAGAGCCACGCTTTTATTTTAATGCGCTTCAGGGTGAAAACAGGAAACTCATGTTGCTTATTACCGTCACCTTCTGCTGAATGACAATCAGTGAGAAATTCAGGCCCGAAGAGGAAGTATGCTAATATTCTGGGCCGAGGAGCCTGAAGGCTTCAGGGTCATAGCGCCGAAATACACAGGGGTAAAAGTTACAGTTACCCCAAATCCTACTCAAGTACAAATACTCCAGTACAAGGTAAATGACGTGTGGGCGTTTTGTATGTTAAAATGATGTAATTATGCGTATCCCATGCCGGCTGATCCCAATGCAATTCACTGATGCCCCCTAAAGGTCTTTTATAATATTTCTCTAGTTTAGGAAGCTTCACTGCCATCCACCTCCTTTTCTTTGCAGTAAATTATTTAGTGCATCATACACCCAGCAATCATTTTATAGTTGAGCTTAAAATACACACTCACTAACTCCTTTGTTAGATATGTATAGCATCTCATTTTGCCTTCAGAACTGCTTTAATTGCAAAGATTCAGAAATATGCTGGAAACATTTCTCTGGATAACATAACAGTTAGTACAAAGGAGCCCAAAGTGTGCTATGAAAATGTCACCCACACCATTACACCACCGGTAGCGACCTGAGCTACTGACATAAGGCACGATGCATCCATGCTTTCATGATGTTTATGCCAAATTCTGACTGTCCCATCTGAATGTCATAGCAGGAATCAAGACTCATCAGACCAGGTAATGTTTTCCAGTCTTCTATTGTTCCGTTTTGATGAGCTCGTGGGGATTTTAGCCTCAGTTTCCTGTTCTTAACTAACAGGAGTGGCAACCGTTGTGGTCTTCTGCTGCTACAGTCCATCTGTTTCTAACAGATGTGTTGTTTGTTCAAAGATGCTGTTCTACATTCCTTGGTTGTAACAAGTTGTTATTTGAGTAACTGTTGCGTTCCCATCAGCTCAAAGCAGACTAGCCATTCTCCTCTGACCTCTGGCATCAACAAAGCCATTTCACCCAGACAACTGCCACTGACTGGATATTTTCTTTTTCCCGGACCATCACCTAAGATGGTCTGGTGTAAGTTTGTTATAGCTAAAACAAAACAAAAAAAGAAAACTAGATGTGGAAAAAAAAAACCAAACATTTTCAATAGCTAAAATTAAATAAGAAAGAAATCTCACTGAAATTATTTTGTGAACTTGGAAAATTAACTAGTTTCAGTCTTTGTCAATTTGGTAAAACTTTGTCACTTCTTGCCTGATGAGTCTTTGATGGAGGTGTTTGGTGAGACTTTGGTTTGCTGGAGGTCTACAGGACTGTGAGAGTTAACTGTGTTCAAAAGAAGTTCTACATTTTTATTGCAGTATCTTAACAGATTTTCCCAAATCTTGCCTCTCGTATATGTTCTCCATATAGTAATATCAAAAAAGAGATTAACTAATAAAAACTAAAGTAAAAGGAAAATTTTTCAATACAATAAAAACTGAACTGAAATGACAAAACCCAACCTTGCAACTAACACTCAACTAAAAGGAGGAGAAAAAAAAAAAAAGAGTCAAAACAAACTAAAATAAAAATTGGAAAATGCAAAACTACAACTGGTCTGGTTTGATGGCAAGATGGTTATGCAGAAGAATCCCTTGGACCAGCCTTTCTGACACTTAAATCCTCTCATTGTGAAGCTCAGTCTGGACTTCAGCAGGCCATCCTGAGCATATCTACATTCCTGAATTCACTTAATTCCTGCCATGTGATTAGCTTATTCGACATTTGCATTAACAAGGAGTTAAACAGGTGTACCTAATAAAGTGGCAAGCGGATCAGCGAGACTGTGATAATTTATTTTCCCCGATGCATTTTCTTTTTGAAAAAATCTGATGCATTTATGAAATTTACCTCCTCCCCCAGTGGTCCCCCAAAATTAAACTCAGTCTACTATAGTTGGGCAACAAACATTCACATTATAAACTTGACAGAGAATAATTGCACCATCCCTGCTGTATTCATTTGCATCCGATTCAAATAAGAGTCCAAATTTGCACAGCCTGAACTTCCAATGATTAGAAGTCGTCCCAAAACGCCGGTGATATTGGCAGGCTAACTCATTAACCCTGACACCTCATATCTAAGAAAACAAAAAGCATTTAAAAATGATTCTTCAACAGTTTATTAGAAAGATGTAGACAATAAAAAAAAAAAAAAAAGAATCCCCACTCTAATTCAACATTACTGGTCTCCCTTTACAGTTTATTGACAGTGCAAGTATAATTTGGTCATTACATGTCGCCGTATCGTTCAATCACGCTGCGTTTTTCAAGCCTCTTTACCAGCTGCAAAATATGTCAGCTCACTTGTGCAGTCTGACACGAGTGTGCATGTTAGGTGGTATAAAGACATAGTCCATATGTTGAATTCATTCAGATTAATAAAGTACAGTAGGTGATCACTGGGAAGATGCAAATATGCCTGGAATGAGTTCAGAAAATTCCAATTTTCTTTCTTCTTTTTAAACGAGCATTAAACAAGAAGTAAAGGGAAACATGTAAGTTGGAAGGTTAAGCTACTGAAACAGTCTTCTTGGATCTCTAATTCACCGCACATGAGAGATGCTTGAAGAAGAACCCAATTGGTAAATTTGCCTAATTATTTTCTTAAACAAAAAAAACAAATCATGAGAAACTACACTGGTCGACTACCTTAAAAACCACAACATTAGGAATGGTTGTGCCTAATCAGCTTTGAACCAATTCATTTGAAGACAGACTGTCAATCTCTTTAACACACATTGCTCAGTTGAGGACAACTATACAGTTTTTTTCCCTCCAACAAATAAGGTGTGCTTAGTTGTAATATTTAACAGTAAAACAAGATATCCAAAAGGTGCAGTACAGCAAATGGAAGTGGAGATAGCTGCTCTGTACAATACCATGCATATCAACCTTCAGTGAACTGATTGGTCAAAGGTTTGGAGCTGAGGCTATGGATTTAAATATGGCTACTGACTCATTATGTACAGTTGTTTGTCACTGCCTTCAGTTTCAAGATATACATTTGTTAATAGTCTTCTCTGTTCTGTTCTTCTGTTTTCTCTCCAGAGTTTTATGGTCTTCTACTCCAAATCTGGCATTTCTGAAAGCAAAGTGAAAAGGAGACATTAAAAGTTGATTGAAAATAAAGCTATAAGTGTAGATGCTACAGAAGCTCAAACACTTACTCTCATCGTCACTATCTGCAGATTCATCCTGAAAGAAAAAAAATAAGAGACCTGTGAAATCGATCTTAGGTTACATCCACAACCTCTAGTGTCACCAATTAAAATCTCCCTTATCTATAAATATAAGATCAATCAAAGAGATGACTGAAGAGGAGGTCTTACATCATCTGCACCGTCTAGATCAGGTAGGTCATCCTCTCCTCCCATGTTGTTCATCATCTGCAATATAAGATTAGCAATTAAAGCCACATCATTTAAATGCCAACGAGTCGAAGACAGATTGATTTTTTTCCCCTTCTTTCTCATGAGATTAGATTTGAGGCATGCATTAATCAGTCAAAACAGTTTTGTTTTTTTAAAAGCAGATCCATTACACTTATTCCAGCCCTTTATATGAAAATATACATGGTTCTATATTGTCTTGGACTCTACCAGAGTACTTTTGCACAATTTATATTCAAAATGATCATTCATATTAAAAAAACAACAAAAACAATGGGAAGTGGGTGAGTCCAGGGTTACTTTTCCCAACTTCTAGGTGCGCGACTGAAGCGAGTACCAATGAGAGCTGGGGATACTGCTGATTAATGTATGACAGGTTTGTAAATACTTTACAGGGTTACCTAGGCAACTGGAGCCTGGAATGTCCACTAGCAACCAACAGTGACAGACTGATACATGATGAGCAAATCGCTTCCTGGGTGGACGCCCTATATTTATTTAGACTTAACCTCTCAGTGAATTCATCAAGATTCAAGACTAGTTAAAAACAACTAAAACTGAGTATTTAGAGCAGTTTGAAGCTTTGATGTTTAACAAACAGGAGCAACCTGAAAATCTGCTGACCTCATTATTTGAAACTTTGTTTAATATGACCATTTACCAGCATCCACCATTGTAACAGTACATATGGCCGAACATAAACACAATGGTTCCACTTTATAGCAATAGCAGAGCAGAAACAACTTGTTTAGTTTATCATTTACAGACACGGGTAGTCAACAGATTTCTGTTGTTATTAGACACACTAGTAATAAAATAACCTTTCAACCAATTGCACATAGGTGTCACGTTTTTAGATTCAGAAAAATGTGCAGATGATGGGAGACTTCAACCTATGCAGATCTGATAAGTAGTATAAAGTAGGGCTGTGCGATATGGCCAAAATCTCATATCCCGATATAAGACATCTATCGTCCGATAACGATATAAATCACAAAAATGTAACATTTTCTGTAAATTCTGTGAATCTCGGGTAGCTCGACATGCGTGAAGTGTTTCCAGCTTGGCGTCGTGTACTTGGAGTCGAGTGTTTTAACCGATGCATGAAACGATACATTTTTAGACATAAGTTGTAACGGCCGCCGTTTTCTTTGTGAGTATTTATTACACGGCGTGCTGCGGGGAAAAAGCCTGTTCTAACGTTTGAGTCTAAGGTTTATTTTTTAGCACCTGGCGGCTCTTTTTTGCTTCTCATCCGTAAATACTCTGCATCTTTCACGTGATTCGGTTTATTTTGAAAAGTCTCAACAGGATCTTGAGGTTTATTGTGAAAGGTTTATGTGGAAAATAAACAAGTGGACACACAATGGTTTTACTGTCGTTGTTGCTAACGACAACGCATAAAAACAGGCGCTTGTCCGTCCATAGTGTGGTTATATTAAAAATAAGAGAAAGAGAACTGTAAGAAATTAATATAGCCACTACAGTGACCATCAAAACGGCGAAAGAAATATTGCCATAACACGAAACAAACGATAGCGTGAAATGAAACGACAGACGTTTTTATATCGTCATCCGATAGATATCGTTATATCGAACAGCCCTAGTATAAAGTATGTTGAAGAAGGTCATGTGGGGAAGTAGGTTAAAGTACAGGAATTTTCACCTGGAAGAGTCGAGACTAGAGTCTGCAAGAAGTCGGCCTAAACCTACTGTTTTTAGGAGGATGACATGACTGGAAGAGAAAAGAGAGGGCTACTTTCTATGTCTCTGGCATTTGTTGGCTTTAGCTGAGTTTATTTAGACTAAAAAAAAATAAAAAGGGAAAAAAGTATTTTTACAGTCAGGTACCCTATATCTGCCTTCAAAGTTGTTTCTTTTGCTGGTTCAATTTGAAACCGTCTGTATTAAAGCTTTGTATTAGCCTCATTACGTGAAAAGTGTTTTTTAATTAAGTACTTTTCAAATATCAAGTATGATTTTATCAAAGCGCTTACATCTGAGAATTGATCGAAGTTGCCCATCTCCTCATCTGAGTCGTCCTCCCAGTCTTTCCAATTGTTAAAGTCGACACTGAGCCAACTCAGCTGTGGAAACAAAGTCAACATTTTTTTTTTTTAAATTGCTGTCGTTGCTTAAATCTGAATATTTTTCAGATGTCCTCACGTGTGGCAGACCTTCGCCTTCTCTTTCGTTAGCCTCGGCCACGCCTTCCCTGGCTGCGCTTTTCGTAGATAGCACAACACTGAGCGGTCTGTGCGTTTGTGTTTGGATTCCTGGGTCGAGGTTTAAACAGAGCACAGAAACAAATGCGGTCACTCCTGCGTTGTGTGCAGTGAATAAATGTTTTATAGCATTTCTGAAAGCGGTCAGTACAACTTACATTTTCATCAATGGCATCGAAAAGGTTTATTTCATTCTCGTGCTTCACATTGTCAGTTCCTCCAAGACAGCTGCAGGGAACAAAGACACATACTCACTATAAATATACCATATAAGAGAAGGTCCAACAAGAAATGCACAGATAAATGTAGCCAGAATTAGGAAAACTCACCTGAAACCACACTTTGTTTTATCAAAATTGACCTTAACATCTTTGCTGTCTGCTACACAGAACTCTATAAAAACAGAGTCCCTCCTGTCGTACCACTTGGCAGTCGCTGGATGCCTTTAAGAAAATGAAGGACATGAGAAAAGAAGAAAAAGCATGCAACTCACTTTTATCCTTTAAAAGTTCGGCTTTTCAAGCCTTCAAAAACAACTTCAATGAAAAAAAAAAACAATAAATAATCCGAGTGCTGGTGAAGAGACAAGACAGCCTGTTATCAAACCTCCTTTGTGTGAGGTTGCTGTAAAGAGCATCAAGTTACACACACTGCTCCAGTATCAAAAGTGAGACATCTGTGGATACTAAACTGTGACAAGTCACATTTACAAGCTGTTGTGGATGGAGGGGCACCCTTCTCAAATTTTCCTTTTAACTTTTTAGGGTATAATGTGAGCCAGTATTGCTAATTTTACTTAATGTGGTCTAGTAGCATGACAAGTTCTGAAAAGCTCATCTCTAACTTTGAACATGAGGGATGAACAGAAAAGCCATGTGCTTTTCTTTTTTTTAAAAAACACCAATGGATACAAATTAAATGATGGGTATATTTGGCTTCATTACCACACACTTCCACCTCAAGTAATTTTACAGAACACATGCATGAGCCTGGCTGACCTGCATCCATTAATTAAATGGTCTTTGCATGGAAGCTACAGGTATGTTTACTGCTCTCTTAGCATTGTGGTGACTGTCTCATTAGATAAATCCTCTTACAAACCCTCAATGCAGTGTGGGGTAGCTAGCTTTAAACATCGTTACAGCCCAAACAAAACCACTGATGGAGTCTGATTTTCTTTACAAATCTGAAATCTTGCCGCAGATCCGATGCTAATCTGATCTTAGCCTTCCAGAAGTCTTAATGAAGCTTCCTGTAGCCAAGCTAACAGCGGTGCCGCTACGCTAGTCGTGCCATGCGGTACACCTGACCCATGCTACAGCTAAAATAAACCGACTCTTTCGCCAATGAAGGATAAAGCGGTCTGCTATATTAGCCTTGCCGATACACTGTGAGGTTTTACCCAGTTTGTAAGGCAGCGAGTCACGCTGAGTCCCTACTTCATTGAGGCCATGCCACCCTCCCGCCTTTCCAACAGCATGTTTCAAGCTGCTAAAGCTAGCTAATCATTCAGCCTGTACTATCGTACTTTCCCTCCACTGCGCCTTTACGTACGCTCCCCACAACTTACATGTCTTGGTGTGAAGTGAATTTCTTTATCACAGATAAAACAGCCTCGTGAAAAAGATCGGTGGCGCCTGTAAAACAAGAAGGAATGCCGTCCAACACACGGCCAAAGCAAACGCCTCTAGCCCCTGGACTCTACTCCGGATCTTATTGCGTATCCCAGGAACGGAATAGCAGTGCTGACGCACTCCGAGCGCACTAGACGTTTCTAGAGCTTTCAGCCACAGCTGCGAGTGATGCGAGAGAGGGCGACTACTATGGCAAGTCACTACAACCTGACTGCGGTCCAAACACCTCAAACGGTTTATCAAGGCTTATGAAGCTGCAGGATCCTTGTAGTATGTAACTGCAACTAGCAACTCAAATGCATGCAAAAATATAAATACAGATAGATCCATAAGTATTTTACTCTGACGGTTTTTTTGTTTTGTTTTTAATGATTTATTTTTATTTTGCCACCACAGTTTTTAAATCAAGCAAGATGTAGCTCACTTTCAGATTTAATTTAAGTGGTTTAAATGAATAAATATTTAAAAAGAAAAACTGTCTAAACACCTACGGACCTAATATCCCGACAATTTTACTTATAATATAAAACACTTGAGCACATATAATCTGTGTTAATATGTGCTCAAGTGAAAATAAAACAGACAGAAAATAAATACAATATAAAATATAGAATTAAAACATGTAAAAGGACATGCATAGTTTTAGTATGAAGTTTTCTTCTTTTTTTTTGTCTTTTTTTTTTACCAACCCGGTGGCAGTGTCAAACCCACAACCAGTTCTAAGTATTTCCACAAAAAAGCCCCCAAAACTGCAAAAGAACAGCAACACACAATTTTGTTAAGAAGTTTGTATTATTTTACTTAAAAAAGACTAAAAGATAAATAATACATAATGAGTTTTTGTTTTTTTAAACGGTGAACACCGAGTACGGCAGTCAAACGAGTAAAGCAGGGTTTGAAGCCATCGACCTTTTCAAAGAATGATCAGAAGTTGATAACACAGTCTAGAAAACTGGATAATGGTTGCAACATTATATCAAATACATTACATTCCAACATTCTGTTTATAAAGTCTTGCATATAAATCACAGCTGGGAAAAGAAAGCAGGTAAAATAAACGTGTTTTATTGAAAAAGTGGAACCATTGACGTCACCGATCATGGGAAGGGCTACCACAAGAAATTCACCAATGATTGGCTACTCACGAATTCTCCGGTTTCTGCTCATAATACCCTGTAATAATCGGTTCTCAAATATGTCCAAATGCGTTCTACTTCACATGTAGAAATTGTTCAACAGTAGCACAAGTACTGGGACTGTGCTGCTGGAAAAGCAGTTAAGTCTGTAGTTATCCTGCGAGGTACAAATAGTTTAAGTAATGGGAAAAAACCAAGCACCATGGAGCACCATTAACTCAAAAGGTGTTTTGATGATGGCCGTGAAAAGCTAACACCTCACTCTGAAATCTCCCATAGGTGCTCAGCTGGGTGGAAATCTGGATGTGGCTGTGTGGCTGAAAGCATAGCCTCCCTGGAGTCATATCCACCTTTTGCCCATCGCCAGCATGACCTTGGCTCCACAGTTGGTAATTAACAGTGCCAGGATGGTACAGTACCATTGTGGGATTTGTTTAGAATTTTTGTATAAGCCATATATATGAGAGCAATCACAGTGTCTTACTCAGTCTTTGTGCAAAGCTGTATCAAGATTGGTCTACTCATCTAGGGGAAGATAGGGAACATGCAAACATGTGCTATGATCATGAATGAGATGTTTTCAACTTGCTTTTCAAACATGCACTTTCCTCTCAAATCATGCTCTCAGTTAAAAAAGCCTTTGGAACTTTATCAGGTTATAATTTCTGTATTTAACCTTGTATGGGATTAATCTTTCAAACCTAGATTACTTTCATTACATACCCTAAATGTAGGTTTGTTTCTAACAAACTATAATAAAAACATATTTAGTGTTTAAGAAAGCTTGATTTTAAAAATAATACAATATTAGAATTGTTTTCGATTTTTTTATTACATATCTTTTTACATTGATGTAACTTATACATGGCTCCTAGAACTAATGATTTTGTGTATTTTAATTTTAGTCTTTAAATAGTTAAAAATGTTGTCAGTGCAAGATCACCAGTTAGGTAACTTGATATGAATCTCTTGTTCCACCACATCCTTGAGGTGCTGTACTGGGTTGTTATCTGGTGATTGTGGAGGCCATTAGTGTGGTGAATGTACTGTTATGTTAAAAAAAAACAAAAAACAGTTTAAGAAATGGCCTGTTATCCTGTTATATTATACTTAGCCTGATAGGGTGAAGGACACTGTTTCAGCTGAACTATGGACACGCACACACTTACACTGATAAGCACTCACACATCCCCCCTCCCCTTCCAATGCCTTCGATGTTTGTTGCCTCCTGGGAACACGAGGCGGGTTTGGGCCCGCGCTGGAGAGTCGGCGCAGTGGCAGGATGGCTGCTGTGTTGCCTGGGATTACTCCTTATCCCCTACCCAACCCTGTTGCTGGTCACGTGCTCTATAATGTTGTACTGTGGACATTTATGTGCTTTCTGTGCAGGAGTTTTTTGTTTCCTGTCTCATGCTGTCCTCCTGTAGCCCAGCATGAGTAGAGGTCTCTTTTTTTCCCTCTTGTACTTTTCCCATTGTAGTGTACATTTCAATGGTTTTTCTGTAATGCAACCGTTCTCTGACTTGTATCCCCATGTGAGGTCTGTGTTGTGTGTGTAAGGTCGGGGGGCGGGTTCATTCCACTGCAGAGCAACCTGCCACTGCATGTGGCGAATAAAATTTGAACTGAAACTGAACTTAGCTGCCATGCACTTGGCGTGATGAAATAGTGTTGAACAGGTGTACCTAACATAGTCACTGGTGAATGTATACCAACCATATTAATCACTGCTCAGTCTGCCAGTGACTTCAGCTATGCTTTAAGTATAATTTTGCGGCATTTTTTCTGCAATCAACAACTACTTTTAGCTGTACTGAATTTTCTTGTGCTTTTCCAGGGTCGGGTTGCGGGGGCATCAGCCTAAACAGAAACGCAGAGCTCCGTCTGTCCAGCCAGCTCCTCTCGGTTATCAAGGGGAACGTTGGGGTGTTCACAGGGCAGCCAAGAGATAAAAAAAAATCTGTCCGTGTCCTGGGTCTACCCATTGGTCTCCCAGCAGGACACACCCAGGAGGCGCCCAACATATTGGTACTCTATATTAGCTTAACAGTTCTACCTTATAAATGTCACATTAAAACACTATACACAAAGTAAAAAATATAAGCAGATACAAATTTGATTATAGTTGTCTCAAATGAAGCCGTCAGCAGTTCCTGAAAAAATAAATAAATCCTTAAATCCTTTAAGGTCTGACAAAAGTACTCACCGTCATTTTGTGCAATTTCCTAAACAAATGAGAAGTTATGCATCAAGTCATTTCAGATTTATCAATTTTATTTTTTCCTAGAACAATGTGATACCTTCAGTCTTACACAAAGTCCACAAAACATGGAGAGATCTACAGTTTTCTTAGAGCTGGAATCCACATCCCCCACTAAATAAAACACCAACATTCTTCTACAGTCAAGTTTTCAGATTTTTACTGCAAAACAAAATGAAAAATAAAACTAGTGTCTCCATTATACCTCTGTGCTGTTAGCACTGTAACAGCTTCAAACCTAACCTGCAAGCCTTAGTAAGAAGACAGGAGAGGAAAAAGTAAAAATCTGTGAATGAACCCACACTACATATATACATTTCCCAGATTAGGACTGTGACTTAACCAGACTAATAATTACACTTGCTCATACAGCAGAGCTCCATTTTCCCCACTAAAGAACCACAAACGAAACAAAATTTAATTTCATCAAGCCACAACTTTATTTCCATCTTGGGTATAAATTGTATAAATGAGTTTGGATTAAATCAGCAACCTTTCGTCAACTCTTCGTCGACAGGGTCCCCATTACATTGTCAACTCCTGCAAAGCAGCAAAAGCAAAAGTCAGTGGATGCGTAAATATTAGCTGATATAATTTTAAAGCTTTGCTCTCTTCTCAGGACAGAAATATTGGCTTCATATGACTCAGAAGAACGAAAGTCACTGTGTTAAATCATCACTTAAGAGCGCTGGAGAGTAAAGTGCTTAAATTGTTTTGATAGATAGTTAAAATCTCACCATGATGGCATTGACGATGTCGTTGTTGTTATTTTTCAGGGCGCGTACAGCCTTCGCCCTCGACACGTTGGCTTGTGACATGACGAGTTCGATGTCCTTGACCTCAACTCCGGTCTCATCAACCTATGAAAATAATCAATGCAAACATTAATCATCTCTCCAACACAAAGCCATGCCCATCTTCATTTGACTAAACTGCATCTCACCTCTTCTTCTTCGCTTTCCTCCTGTACTGTTGGCGTCTGTGTGTTTTCCTGGACGTTTGATACAGTTTCTCCCGGTACCTTGAATTTTTCTGCAGCGGCCAGCTGGGCTTGCTGGGAAAGATCTTCAATCTGAGGAAAGCAGTGAGGAAGTTAAGAGGTCAGCACATCATTTAGCAAAAATATTTAGCTTACGAATGCGGTGATGAAATCCATTTGCCTGCATTACACAAAGCTAAGACTACACACACTCAGCAGCTCTACTGACAAACCCTGACAACTGGTATTGTTGTTGGCGCGTTACCTTAGCTTCCCCGAAGACGATGTATGTATCTGATGCAGGGCTCTTGTAGACATCTGGTTTGGTGATGACGAACAAGATGTTCTTTGACTTGCGAATGGTGACCCTAGTGACTCCTGTTACCTGCCTGAGACCAAGCTTTGACATTGCCTGAAAGAAATGGAAGTAAATTTACCAAATCTAATCTTTAGACGTACAGAATGTTTATAGAGCACCGAGTGAACTGGGACTGTTACCTTTCGTGCCTTCTTTTCACTGCGGCTCTGTTTGGCTTTGCTGACAGGTTCCTCATCTATTTCGGCAGCTGCTGCAAGCTAAAGTCGAATTTAAATTAAGTGTCTTACACCAACGAGTAAATGCAGAATCAGCGATTAGATACGTTTTATATTCATCTCTTCTCAGGACAGAAAGGCTGGCTTCAGTAGGTTCAGAAGAACGAAAGTCACTGTGTAAATCATCAGTGAAGAGTCAATGACGGACATCTATACCAGTGAACACAATAAACCAGACTCAAGTCTCACCTGAGCTTGCTGTGTCTGTGTCTGTGCAGAGTCCTGTTCCTCCAGCTCAGGGACTGAGTCGTCGCTGTCCGACTCAGTGCCGGATCCTGTAGAGACCACCAGAAAAACTGTCACAATGTGCCACTTAGGTTACATGTGTACACCTGAAAGTTAATCTGAAGGTAAGCTGCACCAATATTGTGGAACAAAGTACTTCGATTCAAAACAGCACATTTTCTGTCATCTTATTACCTATAGTCATTTTCCTCAGGACTTTGTTGAGAACATAATCTCTTTCCAGCCAAAAAAGCCATTTCCAAACTTGATTGGACAACACATGATAATACCAGCATTGACCTGCACTACATTTTAAACAAACAGTAACCAATAGAACTAATGCATTCCAAAACCAGGAGCACACTTGCCAAAATCTAATAGCATCTTATATTTTAGCATCTATAGGAGATATAATATTTATTTCGCAAGCTAACCTTTGTAAGAGAAAGGCATATTTAAGCATCTGAACATCTTTCAGAACGCTAACAGATGGGGGGGGGGAAAAAAAAACAACAACCCCAAAACAAACAGACGGCACAAAAGGAGAGAAAGGAGGAAATACCATTATTGTTCTTGTCGTTCACAGGCTCCATCTTGGCTGGGGTTTTAGCAGGTGTGGGGGCAGGTTTAGGTGGCGAGACAGGTTGAGGAGGAGTTGAAGTAATTAACTCAACCTCAGGTTTAACAGGGGCAGGTTTTGCAACTGCCTCAGCAAATGTGAGTTTACGGGGAGCTGGGTTAGGAACAGCAGGCTCAACTGGAGTGGGCTTTAAGGGAGCAGGTGAAGGGTCTGCAACTGGTTTTACAGGTTTAGCAACCTCAGCTGATGCTGCACTAACATCCACCACTTTGGCTGGCTTGACATCTTCAGCTGGCTTAGGTGCTGCAGCTGTCATGTTAACATCAGCAGGGGCAGACATGACCTCTGCGTTTGGCTTTGCAGCCTTAGGAGCTGCAGTTTTAATCTCTTCAGCTTGTTTAGGAACCTTGTTGGGGCCAGATTTGGCCTCAGCCACTGGCTTAGGCGTCTTCTTGGAGGCACATTTGGCTGCCTTAGTGGCCTCAGTGGTTGTAGAGTTGGCTTCAATCAGCGGCTTAACAGTCTCTGAAGGAGCAGGTTTGGCTTCAGCTGCTGGCTTAGTCTGTGGAGGAGCCGGTTTGGCCTCGGCCACTGCCTTTGGAGTCTCTGAGGGAGCCGGTTTGGCCTCGGCCACTGCCTTTGGAGTCTCTGAGGGAGCCGGTTTGGCCTTCGCAGGTGGTTTAGCTACATTTGGGGCTTTGTCGACAGTTGCTGGCTTACTGGCCTCTATGGGAGCAGGTTTGGCCTCAGCTGTCTGCTTAGCAGTCTCAGTAGGCACAAGTTTGGCCTCAGCTACTGGCTTAGTTTCTGCAGGAGCAGGTTTTTCCTTTGCAGGTGGTTTAGTTCTATTAGAAGCTTTGTCAGCAGCCTCAGCAGAAGCAGTTTTGGCCCCAGGAGCTGGCTTAGCAGCCTGGGTAGGAGCAGGCTTGCTTGGGGTTTCCACCACAACCTCCTCAACTTTGCCAGGGTTTGCTGGTTTAGTCTTGGAACCTGCTTTAGGAGCTTTGACAGGAGCTGGTTTAGCAACATCATCAGCTACAGCTGATATTTCAGAAGACACCTTAGCAACTTCAGTTGGAGCTGATTTTACTGGGGCTGCTTCAGCAACCTTAACAGGCTTTGGCTTGTCTGCCTTTGGTTTAACTAGTGTCTTTGTAGCCTCTACAGGAGCAGAACTGCAGCTCTCAGCATTAGGCTTAGGAGATGTAGCAGGCTTTGTACCTCGTTTCTCAACAGGAGATGCAGAAGCTGGCATTTTAACTGGTTTCTCAGGTGGGATAAGGGGAGGGAGCTCATCGTCAACAGATGCAATAAGTGGAGCATTTTTCAATGAGGCTGCTTTAACATCAGCTGACTTAGGAGGACTAGAGGCAATAGTATCTGAAAATGATACTGGTGCTGCAACAGCAGGCTTTGAGGTAACTTTAAAAGCAGGTGGCACTGCACCAGCCTTTGTCGCACCTGCTGATGGGGTTTTTGTCTCACTCAGGGCAGGTTTAGTATCATCAGCTACATTATGCTTGAGGCTAGGCTCTGTTGGCTTTTCATCAACTCCTGTGGCCTTGCACTCGGGGACAGGAGCAGGCACAAATGCCTCTCCCTTTTTAGCCTTACCCTGTTTGCCAGCCTTGACAACTTTTGGGCCTGAACGGTTACCCTGATTAGCAGAGGAGCTGCCAGGTGAGGCAGCAAGGGGAGATGGCAAAGGTGACAATGGAGTAGAGGAGGGAGTTGATTTTGGCGAGGTAGGAGAGGACGAAGAGACAGACATAGAGGAACGCTTTCTTCTGCCAGGGACAGCCTTTGGGGCAGAGGCACCCTGTGCACTCTTGGCATTTTTGCCTTTGGGCTTAGCAGGGCCTGAAGATGCCTCAGGTTGCTTGGAGGAAGCTGGGGCAGGAGGTGTAGCTGAACAAAAAAAGATTCAAGTTTTTCTTTTGTTTTGATATTGGAGGTCTTTCTCATGCGGGTTAAATGGTCAAATCAAGACCCAATCTTCTGGCTTAGGGTTAGGAAAAAAGCATACCTCCCTTGAGTTGGATGCAAACAGCCACTCAATGTACAAGACACTTTAACTTCCACACTGAAAAACTATTTAGTGTAGACGCACATTTTACGAAATCACGCAACACAAACACAGCACCAATGAACTGGTACATCCAGTAAAAGCAAACACCAGGCAAAACAAACTAACCCAATTCAATTACATCCAAGTTTTTATTGAAATGGGTCATAATTATGCATTCGATTTACCATAATTTTTAAAAAACTACACTTGAGGCAACCAAATGTGTAAAAAGTCATGTAAGGATGGTAAAAAAGGACAGTACACTGCATCAAAACAAGTCAAAGAATAACTACACTTTGTCAATTATGATATACTTCCATAAAATTTAAACTCTCCCTTACAAAAAGCCAGCAGCCTCAAGCAACTTGGCACCTTAGTGTTAAATGTCATCATGACCACATGCTGAATAGAAACAAGCCAACAAGATTTATTGAAACAAGATGTATTGAAAAGGTGGGACCAAATAAATCATAAATAAACAAGAGGTGTTTAATGTGATTCTGGTTTCACAGAACATAAACCAACCTGAAAGGTGGCGGGTGGAAACAGGTTGGGCTTCAGATTTAGCGGCATCCATTGACTGAATGACCTCAGACAGAAGTATTACAGGCTCCGTCTTGTCAACGTTTTCATTTTGAGTATCCATGGTGACGTTCACGTCACCAGCATCTACTCCATCTTGAGCTGCATCCAAGCACATATTCTTTAAACCTTCTACCACAGTCTCTGCGTCATCGCTGGCCTTCCCATCTTCAGAAGTACAAAGCTTTGGATCAGCTGAGGTTTTTCCTCCAGGTACTCCTGACTGTTCTTCAGAAGTCAGCATAACCTCTTGGGTGGTCAATTCTTCGGCTGAAATGAAGAACTGATTTTCCTCTCCAGCAATAACTGCTCCTTCACAAATATGCAGCTCTGAAGAAACACTCACAGCCTCAGCAGATTGCAAAGACTCATTGAGAGGTGCCAAACCAGCTGAAGCTCCTGCTACTTCAGCAGTGAGCCCTTGCTGAGACAAAGGTATTGGGTTCAACCCACTTGCTTCCATTTCCCTGGTCACTTCTTGGGTTGCAGCTACACCATTTGCTTGGTCACAGGTAGCCTGACTGCGAGCTTCTTCTGCAGAAGCGCTCTCTTTAGCTTGAGCAGAGGTTTCTGGGGGGTTCTCCAGTGGGATTGCCTTGCTCGCAGTGGAAACAGCTATCACAGGAGGAAATTCATTCAATACTAAGAACATTGTGACGGGGTGTAGGGCATTCACCGTGATGACTTGAGGACCAAGACTACGAGCTTCAACACGACAAAGAAAAAAAATAAAATAAAATTGTGCTCCACACGTGAAGAAGAATTTGTGTATGTGAGAAAGTTGCAGCAATGCAGGAATCAGCCCAGTTTTTTGTTGTTAAATATGCTCCCAAAATCCCCCCAAAACAAAACTGTGCTCAAGTCCTAAAATACATGCAGTGTCCAAATGTGACAGGAAACAGCAGCATGTCAATTCAAAGTGTAAGACTCGATATACAGGACTGCACTTAGAAACCGCTGAACGAGATCACTTCACTGCTTCAGTAGCATTTCTTGACTAATTCAAAAGTACTCTTCTACCAAGAGGAGATCAGTACAGGCAGCATTAGCAGATCTACAGGCAACATTACTATGAAATGTGTCTCTGTTAATTACCTCACAGCTTTTATCTTGAACAATATCCAGAACTCACCCAGTCTAAAGCTTCAGCCACTACACCTTTCCAGTCAAAGGTTAATTTGTGTTCCTATGAACGTCACATTGCTCCCTCTAGTCCAAACTGATCATGGGAGTACAATAAGACTGCAGTGCAGCATCTGCCATCACTCTGTTGTTGTCTTAAATCTGCATGTTCAAAGTTCAAATAAATGCACAAAGCTACCTTTGCTACTCTTAGTCCTTCACCAATATCCAATTACATGGATAAAGAGAGTAAACAACAAATACAACCACTATGAAAATTACAATTCTGTATTTTACATAGTGTTCAACAAAAGTTACCAGCAGGCTTAAAGTTAAAAATAAAGTAGTATTCATTTGAATTTGTCACAATGAGATGGCTTTATTTTTAAATGTATAACTTTGGAACATATTTCAGATCAATATATTTTAAGCTTTGAGCACCCTATCAACATATGTTGAGTCATTTCATGTCATCTGACTAAATGCTTTCAGTAAAACCAAGTCTGATTTCCCTATGGAAACAAAATCCCCCCCCCCCAAAAAAATAGGGTAATGATGCACTTCTTGTATCATTTAACCACACACACACACACACACACACACACACACACAAAATGAGCTCTCAATCCAACTGTAGTAGATGAATAAAGTAGTCTATAGATGCATTAATCATAATTTTAATACTCAATGTTGTGGCATACAATTGAACTGTATTAAAATGACACTGCAGTACATTTTTTTAAAAAAAAGAAAAAGTGAAGCTCCAGAATTTTTAAGATACAAATGGAGAAAGAATTGTGACGTAGTCTAAACAGTTTTCATTGCTTTTACAGCAAATCCATCAACAACCTCCGACTTACAACACCACCAGATAACTATAATTGCCTTTCCTCCCTTTTCTGGTGAAAATGGCTTCGTGCAGGGGTGTCCGGCTCCAGTCCTCGAGAGCTACTGTCCTGCAGCTTTTAGATGCATCCTTGTTCCAACACACCTGAAGCAAATGAATGGCTTGCTACCGGGTCTTTTCCAAACATGATGGCATGCTCAAGAGGTAATCGAACCATGTGATTCAGCAGTGTTGGAGTAGGGATGCATCTAAAAGCTGCAGGACAGTAGCTCTTGAGGACTGGAGTTGGACATCCCTGGCTTGGTGTAACGCATACAGACTAACTTTCAAAATTATTTTAGTGTAATTTGTAGTAGTGCACTGAATCCCCTCTGTAGTGAGTGACTGCACTGCATAACATTGCATGGCCATCACGAATTAAACCGGTCTGTTCATGGTGGACTACAATTTCAGTCCTTTTGTCCTACTAAGTTTATATGTTTTATAATACCACCAAACAGACTTATTGCCATCATTAAGGTCTGTGCTGTACTGTCGGGGTTTTTCAGACTTTAAAACTGGCCCTTTTAAGTCCAAGTCTAATTTCTGAGCCTTTTTCTTCAATTTAATGCATGAGGCACATTCTTTAGTCAGAGGCCAAGCTCTGTTTGATATGTGGCAAAAACTCTGCAGGAAAAGCTTACATTTTTTTCCACCAAAAATACTCTGTCTTCCACAATAAAACCACTGGGACAGATAAAAGCATTTTCCAAGTGGGGCTTAATTTACTCAAGCATATAATGCACTGTTGTTTATCAAATTGCTGCAAACGACAGGAAATTGCATAGACTTTTGTTAAGGCGACAGACTCATTCGTTTAAACTGCAGATTAAACAACGTACTATTGCTGCAGACAACCTGCCCTAAACAAGTATAACATGTGCTTAAAAGCACAGTTCTCTTCAACGAAAATAGATGGTTTATAAAGTGCTGCTAAAGCAAAATTGTAATGTCACATGAAAATAATTACACAACACACAATGCCACTACTTTGTCACACCTAGTTGGTTTTCAAGGCATTCATCATGCACATGGAAAACCACACTTAACACCATGCATTGTGTCCCAAATCCAGCTATCAGTGCAAGTCACCACACGCATTTGTGAGCCTGTGTTTAAATGAAAGAAAGGGGTCCTGGATTAGCGTTTACTGCCGCAAATCCCCTCAGTGTGGGCATACATTCTGCTCCAAACACACGTATTAACTGTGTTTTAGGGCCGGACGTCCCCAACACACAGCTGGTGAGTCACCTGTTACGTCAAGTCAGGGTCCTGCCAGCCGAGTTAACTCCCTAAACCCCGAGCCTCTCATCCAGAACCCCACTCTCTAATATGCAGCACTGCATGCAGGTTGTGAAAAAGCCAAAAATATACGAACCAGTCTCGACTTGAGGCTGCTGCATCTCCTGTTCGGTGACTGGGACCGTTTCTGTGGCTTCACCAGGCATAGTTGCTGCGGAGAAAAATAAGGATTAGATATTTAGTTAGTTACATAGGTCGGGACATATGAGCTCCCCAACATAAGTGACGGTTAATACACCGACTTGAAGTTGTCATAACTAGCTGAATAGGCCATAATGAACCCATGCTTTAGCCCGCAGGCTTAGTGTTAGCTCAAGTTAGCCTCAGCATGGGGAAGCTCGCTGCTAATAACCCAGTCTACCGCATTTTTCTCCAAATTCATCCTCTTTAAAGTGACCTACTTGTTGTCACTCAAATATCTCTCTCATCTCAGGCCACCTAACTCACTGCGGCCCTGACAAGGTGTGAGCGGACTGCAAGACATCATGCTCCCCCATTTTGAGCCGGTAATCAGCGGCACAACGACACATTTATCACCGAGTAGAGAGCCCACACCACGGTAATAGTTGTACGGATACAATGACTCTACATTCAATAAACACGCCAACCCTTTGATTCAGGTGGGAATGAGTAAAAAACAGCTGGATGATGTTGGATTATCAGCGCAGACACTCACCGACTCAGGACGTTATATCCAAGATGGCTGTGAGAGAGAACTTCTGACCTCCGCCTCACGATAATATCCGCTTCAGCCACAATTTCTACTTCCGGGTTATTTAAAGGCACAGGCCTCGTTTGTTTAGCTTTATCCTACCGCGAAACACAGGAATACAAACAAAACTCAAAGCTTAATGTAATAACATTTCCAATAGTACTATAGTGAAAGAGGAAAGAATTCTATTCTCTGAAATGAAATCAATAAATTTAAGTCACAAATACCCAAATATTCCCTCAGATTGTCAGGTCTCAAAAACTGAAAAATAAAAGAAGAAAAAATGCTTTGGGCTTATACAGTTTTACAACAGTAAAAATGTTTGGGTCTTCATTTATTTATTTATTGTCCCCCATGGGACAAAGAATATCCCTTTATGGCATATTGGTGCAGCTGAAGGCAAAAAAAAAAAAAAAAAAAA
The DNA here is from genome assembly GCF_018398535.1 of Haplochromis burtoni. Classification (NCBI taxonomy): domain Eukaryota; kingdom Metazoa; phylum Chordata; class Actinopteri; order Cichliformes; family Cichlidae; genus Haplochromis; species Haplochromis burtoni. The sequence continues at coordinate 871,126 of NW_024582452.1, forward strand.
AAATAGAAGGGCTGTGTTTAGGTGCTGGAAAAATTAAAAACGTTTGAGATTAAAGTAATAGATTTTTGAAGAAAAAAAACTTGGTTAGAAACAAAATGGCCAACACCTGCCAAAACTGAAGGCAAAGATATATTTGAAAATATACATATTTTGAAAAAACATAACATGTCAAAACAGAGAAAAACCTGGAAAATCATATTTTCCATGGAGGTTCAGTTTTTGAAGGATGAAAATTAATTTGAAAAGAAATGTGTTGTAGTAAAATAATGTTAGAACATGAAACTGAAATCATAACATACCTAAATCTCGCATTGCAGTATAATTCATGCATGTAACTCGCTAGGAAGGAACAGTAAACATTCAGATTGAATGGACTCACAGGAACTGCTGAAACTCTCATTACATGGACTAGATAGTTACAGATGTTATCATTAAAGCCTATAACCTGAATATTACAGATTTGAGGCAGAGTCCCTGCTTACACATCAACAGGACTCCTCATCTTTAAGCTTCAATGGATTAAGTGAATCATGTGAGAAACCCTTTAAAAAAAAAATTAAATAAAGGAAGACAAAGTGTTTGCAAGAGTAGAAATACTGAATTTATTCATCACAAATACAGCCAACAATTAGACAAATAAAACTTTACTGTGAAATTTTATGGTAAAAAAATCAGGGATTTATTAAGCATTTTATTAAATGTTTTATCAGTGAGTCTTTTATTACAAAGCATAATAAAACAGATTCTGGTGAAATTAATATGTAGTAGAAAAATGGCACCAAAAACACCACAAAGCATAATTAGCAACATTAGGCAACAGGATGTTGTTCTGAGGTGTCACCTTCTGATGATCCAGTTCAGAATTCTTTCTGAAGATCTGAAGGAGAAAAAAAGGAAGAAAAGCAAAATGATTAAAAGTTGCTGTAAATTTTCTGTTTAATCTATTAAAAAAAAGAAGAAAAAGAAAGAAACCTACCACTGTTTCTGAGACGCTCTCCTTTCCATGAACGAGCCATTCCATCCAGAAACTGGTCAAAGTATTTTATGTACTTCGCCAGGCTGGTTCTTTTGTAATCTGAGACGAAAAGTAGTAAAAGTAGCATTAGCTGAAACACTCAGATAAATCAAAGATGTGTTTAAATATTTACACTATATGAATATAGTAACAATAAAGTTACTATATAAAGTTCCAATTTTGGGGGGGAACTTTATACTCCAATGCACCAGTCATTCATTCAGGTGTACATAGATTTTGAAAAGTTGTGAAATTAGTCACAAGTTTGCTTTTTAATTGCTTTGATTGCTAGAAGATTATGCAGTCATGTATAGTTAACATGGGAGACACTGACTTGTCTGCACTTACACTCAACTATTTGCAGTGAAATTGTGAAAAATGCGATGTAAACCAGACATGGAGAATGATCACCTTCAGAGTAAAAGTTCCACCATTTGAGATATGTTGTGTTACAGCAGTTAGGCACAACTTTTAATTTAAAGGCAAAATGTACATAAATAGTATTAACTTTGCTACCCAAAATGTACATTTTTATCCAGATGACAACATTTCATATGCCACTAGCTCTTCCCTTGATCTGGTCCTTCAACATCTTTTGGCTGTTTTTGATGCATTTCATAATTCTGCAACAGCAAGCAATTATGCAAACAATAGGTGATCTTGTAGCAACCACAACAATCATAAGATTTTGGATGAAGCACGCACTTTGCAAACAATCTCGCCTAGCAACAGCCAGCAACCTTCAGCAACCATGTGCCACTTTGCAGGGGAATTGAAAGTTTTTGGATCGCTTACTAGTGACTAGGCCTGTACGTCTTAGCCAATTATGTGTAACGAGCATTTTTTAGAGTGCCGATGATTATTTTACATCACATGATCTTTACACTCAGAAAAAACCATCATGCCATTAAGAAGACCCTAGCCCCCAAAACACCTTATGTCAGCCCATTTAAAGGCCTGAAGATTTCAGTTTTATGTGCTGTCCAGGTGTATTTTAGGTAAAAGTTTCAGGTAGATCTTTGCATTTTTCTTTCCCCCAGCACCTCTGCTCTTGCGCTTCTCTATTGCATCTTTCTCGTCTGCCTTCTCCTTCGCATCCTCTAATTTCTCTTTCTCTTCGCCTGGCCTGGGCCGATCCAACTCCTCACAGATCAGACTACAACAAGATAAAACAAAATGTTACAACATCAGTCTTCATGAGGATCACTCACATGCTGCAGACAACAGAGCACCAAACATTAAATTGTTACCTGATCGTGGGCACAGAAAAGGGATCAAATTTGTCTAATTCACTGACATCTATGGGAACAGAAATGCGGCCTGGACAGAGAGAGAGAGAGAGGACACAGTTTTATACACTCATACTTAAGTCAGATTAAATCAACCTGGTGACAAAGAAAAAAGATCCAAGGTCCTCTGAGTTTGGAGGTATATCAATAAAAAGCCTTTAATATTACACAGCTGACATTTCAGGAATAAAAACCTTGATATGAATGACAGAATATCATTTAACAGAATGAAGAAGCCAATATTTTATATCTATCCAGTGTAAGCTTTTATTATTTATGTTATTATTTTCATTCGTTTAAAAACAGAATTTTATATTTACTTGGGTTATCTTTGTCTAATATCAAAATGTATCTGATTATCTGAAACATTTAAGTCTGACAAATATGCAAAAATACAGGAAACAAGCAAGTAACTGTATTTTTGTCTTCTTGTTTACAATCATGTACATGTACAGTATGACTCTTGACTCCAAGGAGCACCTTTGCCCAAAAAGTGTGATACAATATTACTAGCATGTACTCTTAGCAAAGGCCCAGACATTTCCAGTACAAGCCTCTTTAAAGTATGCTCACCTGTTTTGGGGTGTACACTGAAAGGACTCTTCAGCAGATGGTTCACACCTTTGCTGACGTTGGCGTCGAGCCGTGGGTAACAATACTGCAGCATGATTTCGTTTTCAAAGTACTGGCCCTTCTTTGCAGTGCTCTTCAGGGAGACAGATTGTAAGACCATAAGCCCTTCTGTTCTAATGTGTAAAACAATGTAAAAACTGTGAGCGAAGTTACCAACCTGTTTTCTTAAAGCCTCTTCCTTAATCAGTTTCCAACGTTTCTCAGGCTTCTTCTCCTTTTCGAACTCCTGCTGTAGGTAGCTTCTGGCATGTAATATATAAAGTCAAGTCACTTTCAACAAGATCTTTGAAGTCTTTGCCAACAAATGTCTATAGGTCCAATCAATGACTTTATGCGGCAAATATGCGGTAAACTAAGAAAAGGATATCCTCAGGAACGAGTGCCAGCACTTTTTCTACAGACTCCTTGCTTCCCATCAGGTCCTGGTCATGTAGTGCATATCGGCTAAAGTATTCCTTTACCACTTCCAGAGACTTGCTGTGAAAAAGAATCACAATTTTAAAAAGCACAGAGTGCACTGTACCCAAGTGTGTGTAACCAGTGATCCCTGTATGCAGGCATGGTGATCACTGTGCTCACAACTGCACCCAAGCACAGAAATCCAGGACAGCTGTCTCAGTGAAAGTAATTAGCAAATTCACAAGGCAAACAAGAACACAGTGTGTCACTGCTTACAAAAATGGTCCTAATTAAAAATGATGCCCAGAGATTGTGTTGATGAAAGAGAGACAAAGCAAGAGAAATACTGAAAAATAAATGGGTACAATCTTGCTGGAACACAGTCACAGACTATAAAAGACAAACACCAAAATGTATCAAACAGTTACCTGATAAAAGGGTGAATTGGTTCAGTCAGCACTACTTTCTTTATGGTTTCATCACCACCCTACAAAACATCACATTTTTAAAATCAAACATTGCAGGCCATTTGAGGAAGATACATTTCACTAATATGTTGCTCATGAAACAAGACAAGACAACAGTCTGATTAACAATCAAATCAGAGTCTTAAGACTGCGCAGATGTAAGGAAAACAGTCACATCTTTTAACTCAATAAGTACCATATTACAGAGTTCATCCACATTTCTCAAGGTCAAATTCAAGCACTTTTTAAGCACTTTCAAGGTCCACTTTCAAGCTTTTCCAGCACATTACCCATAAAAAGAATGCATGTTTCACTTAGCATTTAGGGTACAAACTCAAAAAACGCATTTCTCTTAAAAATTAAGATTTACAAATGTGAACAAATCAACTTGTTAGAGATATTCTCCACTTGAAAAGAAAAAAACATCAATCCCATAAAACAAGAAAACTGCGCCAAACACCACAATAATACACAGCAAGGCCAAATTAATAAGTCTTCTCATCAGATATTGACTCTTCTTTCCTATGTGGCACAAAAAAAACAGGAGACAGATGTTTGTTTTTTTTAACTAGTTACATCACCCACGCCCCCAAAAATGGGGGCAAAAGGAAGATTACCTTTAATCTGTTATAACACGAGGTCAGAAATATAAGTGCCGACAAGAGTAGTGTCCACAGAAACCTCTGAATCTCAACTAAAATCTCATATAAACCATTTCTACAAACACCAAACAAAGCAAAGACACCAAACATTTTAGAGCAGTTACGTCACCATGAATCTGGACAGGTAATATCCATATTTTGATTTATGATTTTCTAGAATTAAATGTGAACCAAAGCATATTTTCAAAGCTGTTACATGCTATAAAATACTTTTAAAAATTAGGCGAGGGATATAAAAAATCGAATTTTTCTATGTTTGAGTCACAGCGACGTTGACATAGTAACATCTGCAGTAATATTTACACGTCTGATGACATCTCACAAGTGTTACCTTTATTTTTGATACCAAGACTATTTACACAGACTCTGTAACAGCAGAGAAATACTCCATTTATTTTGGTCATTTCATTTTCGAGCAGAAAGCTCAGAAAACCCCTGAGGGCCTAACAGGTTAAAGTTAATTCCCAATAAAACCAACTTTCAGTTGTTTAACTACATTGTCTGTATTACTGTAAAAGTCATAAATGATCACCTTTAAAGTGTTTGTGCTAATAACACCATTTACAATAAGACAGGCATGGAGCACTGACTGGGAGAGGCTTTGAACAGATGACATAGTTCGATTCAACATATAAGACTTTAAGAATGCACAAGCATCTACCTAAAATCTATTTATTTAGTCTATCATCTGTGATATTATTAGGTACAATTATAATGAGCCCCACTGAGCTTGAAGCCATTTATAATTTATAAAAATAATCAGATTTTGAATGAAAGCGAGGGAACTTGGGTAGCACAAAAAAGAGGCTATTCTTTGTGCCCATGTAGATCAGTCCCTCTTATTACCATTATTTCTTTAAGCCTTAAGTTGGCTAGTTAAGTATCGGACTAATGTTTAAAGCTTTTACTTGAGTGAAGTAACTTACATTACTGCTACTGCTAAGTAATGTTAGCCAAATTCACAGCATATTCTATAAATCACCATGTCATAACTAACTGCTATAATAGCGCTGCCGTACTAGCACGATCTGATATCGTCGTGTTGGTGTTGTTCCCAGATCATCATACTAAATATTGCTCCAGGATCAACATTGCAAGTGACCAATCAGAATGTTGTGACGTCATACTTTTGCGACTTCGGGAAAAACCGCCGTAAAACAAAAAACTGTACTTAAGCTGCGAGAAACCGCCTCTGTCCGCCGATCAACTGACCCTAACCCTTTAATAAACGGTAAGCAAAACTGATATTGTCCTTGCAACATTGGAATTTCATAAATACAAAAGAATAACGTCACAACAATGTGATCGGTCACTTGCAATGTTGAACCTGGAGCAACATTTTCATGATGATCTGGGAACAACACCACCACGACAATATCAGATCATCCGCCGTGCACCCATCACATTCAGTGCATTTCAATCATTTCTCCAGCAAGTTTGATAGCTAGCAAAATAATAATAGTTTTAAAAATTTGCACGTGTTATGTACACATTCTCAAAAATTATTTACTAGGACTCACCTATCATGTGACTCGAGAGCGCAAAGTCTACCATTGTCATTTCCATCAAACACTCATTAAAACGGCAATCTCCAGGTATGTTAGCGCACGCACCCCTGAGGGGCGGGTCACACATTGAAACAGACTGAAATGCAGAGGTGCTACGCAGCTCAGTTGGAGAAATTATGCTTTTAGACTTTGCGATTCATTTTCTTTCTCTATCTGATAAGAAAACTATTCAGTCAGATAGTTATTTGTGGTGAATGAAATACAGTTTCAAGCACTTTTAAGCACCACATCTGAAATTCAAGCACTTTTCAAACCTTGAAAAGACAATATTAAAATTCAAGCATTTTCGAGGATTTCAAGTACCCGTACGAACCCTGGTATTAGTCTGTTTTTAATAATGCTCTTTTTATTTTGTTTTAAGAGTCTTAATATTTGTACTTCATGTCTGTCTATCACATGCTGTTCTAGCGGTTGTGTGGTCTGTTCTATGAATCCACATGAAGCACATTGTAATGTAGGTGCGACACTTTGTTTAATTATAATAATCATAGTTCATCTTATTATAGTAGTCTTATTTGGTCCGGCAGGACAAGTAGCTTTTGGTGGTTTATGTGCAATGCATCAATTGACTGACTTTTCTCTAACTGCGTTACATTCAAATTATGTTTTAGCAATCCCAACCTGTCAACTGTGGTTATATCCAATAACATCTGTTAATTACAGTTTATAAAAAAAAGAAACAAAAAACTTGAATTGATTAGGTTTGGAAGTAGAAAGTACTTACAAAGGACTTCTATTAAAAGTTGAAGTACTCGTACCTTGACCAGGCTGAGGTATTCTGTCACAGCAGAGCGTGCTGCTACAGACAGTTTCCGGGCAGCTTCATCACACACCCAACAATGTACTCCTCTTCTGCCAGAATAAACCCACAGACGGTGCTGGAAACCAAAGTCATCTGGAAGTAACACAAAAACCAGCACATGCTTGATGAGAATTTCAACAAAAATCCACACAAGCTGTCACCTGGCACTGAATCTGTGATGACCAAACCTTGAAGAGCTCTATCCAGGATACGGATGGCGATGGTCATTAAGGTCCAGCACTTGGAGCAGATGTCAGCAGCACTAAAATGACAGTTTTAAAGTGTTATGTGGGCGATGAAACGGTCAGGATATTCTGCGACAGGAAATAAATACATAATTCACCTACCTGCAGCAGCTTCGGACGTCATCATAATCTGTCATATCGATATCAAACACAAGCTCCTTCTCCAGAGCCTGGAAGGTCCCTGACTTCACAGTGTTGTGTTGACTTGGCTGTGGGCAACAAAGGGAGACAAACATACTCCATACATATGTCTGCTGTGATGCACAAACTCTGTAAGGTGTGGAAAATTACCCTGTGGCTGTACACTGCTCCCACGTCGATCTTGTAGGGGTTCATCTTCTGCATTTCTTTCTCCAGCTCATTCTGCGTGCTGAACGACTGGTAGCGTACATAGATGTCATCTTTCAGGGTAAACGAGAACTCGCGATTTTGAAAGTAGTTTTTCTGCACTGAGATTGTACAAGAAAAACAAAAACAAATAACACAACAAGACACACACACATTAGTCCTGTATTTGGGCATTTTTAACTCTCTGTCTAACTCTTAATAGTTTTACATGTCAGCGTCACAGAGCAGTGGATCCTGGCTATATTGTGAACTGCACTTTTACGGTTTCATTTATAAGCAAAGATAAGAATCAGAATCAGAATACTTTATTAATCCCGAAGGAAATTAGGGTACAGTACTGCATCCATCCAAGTCAGTAGATGTAATACAAAATAAATGTCTGTGAATGAGAGGGAGACAGGTGTAACAGTGAAGCTGCAAGGAGGAGCGGTAGTAAAGGTGGATATATTTATACATCTGCAGTTACAATAATGGCTAGTGCACAACAGAGGTCAAGAAGAGAGTGCCGGCATGGAAGTGACAGAAGGATAGCAGCAAAAGTGAAAGGGAAGGTCTGCTAAATGGTAGTGAGATCTGTTGTATGAATTGGAGACAGGGGCACTGTCAAAAAGTAAGGAGGTTGATCCAGAGGTGGCAGAGATGAAGATTCTCAGGTTTGTATTGAGAGTGACCAGGAGACAAAGAGAGCCGAGATGGACGTATGCACAGAAGGGACAGTGAATGTACTGGGGAAAGGATTTTGAATATGGAGGTGACAAGCAGGAGGAAAAGAGGAAGACCACTGTGCAGCTTCGTGGATGTACTGAAGGAGGACATGCAGAGGGCTGGTGCGACAGAGGAGGATGTCAGGGACAGGAAGAGGATCCACTCTGGTGTTAAATGGCATGAAAATCAATACAAGTGATGAATGCTCACATTTTTCTGCAGATCAGCCGTGTGTCTAATGCAATGTTTATGCTGGATAAATGATAACTTGCTGAATACGTGAATTATTTTAAAACACTTCAAACAAAACAAACATTTGTTTCATAACTGGCTAGTGGCTTATTTTAAACTCGAGTATCTGACCAGAATTTCAGCATCCCTGTTAAATAACAGCATTACTATAGATTCATAGGGATACATAAATACAAAATCATTTTACTTTTTACTGATGAATGTAGAGGCGTTAATATCAAGCTAGAATGGTTGAATAGGATGACTTACTTAAGTTGGAAGAAAGTCAAATCCAGAATAATTCTACCATTTTAGTGCCTAACAAAACACGTAACTTCCTACATAACACAACACAGATCAACATCCACAGTTATTTAGCCGCATTTATGCTAGGTTTCCATGCCTGTGTACTCACCTCCTCCGTAGCTCAGCCAGCGGTAATACTGGGAGAATGGGAAAAGCCGCCGGTAGTACAGCGGTAAAAGGTCCGGCAGAGAAGCCGGATCATAGTCTGATGATGGCATAATACGATAGCAAAAATTAGCTTTGGATGTAAAGATACGTAAAATATTGTCAAGACGCTAGCTACACTGTGACAGCTCACTGTGTTGTTTTACACCGAGGGTAGCGCGGGAAAACTCTCAAGCAACGGACAAAACCAATGACACAAGGTTGGGACAGTGACATCACCACAACCCGGAAGTTGCAAGGCAAAAAATATATTTTCCGTCACCCGTTTCCCTTTTAGGCCATAAAAAATCAACGAGGACAAAATCATCCAGGGTAATCAGAATTTTTTTAACTATTGCTGCACCGAAACGTTTCTATAACACTGACAATGGCTTTCCTTCTTTCTTATGGTTTTACTTAACCTTGTAATATTAGTCCTAGAAGCTTACAAAAGGCGGACGTGACGCCAATGAAGAGAGGTTCATGGGACATGTAGTCGTTTGGCAGCAATAACTACAAAATACAATATGACAAAATAGAAAAGCTGTGGTAAACATTATAAATTAATTATTTAAAAAATAAAGTAGCTCAATGAGTAAACATGAAAACAAAAAACAAAGAGCACAAAATATAATACAATAAAGTGGTTTTTGGTAAAGTAGCTTCATAAATTACTATATTATTGTAAATCCATCCAACCATTGCTCTCACTTCATCCCTCCTCCAGTTTTGCTTTGTGCTTTTGTCCTTGATACTACCAGTAGCATGAGATGGTACCTGCAGCCCATTCAAGTCACACATGTGACACGCTCTTCCAGGTTAGAACATGCAGACACGCTGCAAGGTTTGCTGTGTGGCATAGCATCAGGCCCTTACATCCTTCAGTGGATGTTGGGAGACCCAGCATTGATACAAATGTCCCTTTCATTTGCACCAACACAGCTGAAATGGTTTCATGATGGTTTATGCTTCTGGGCCTGGGGGCCTGAGCAAAGGAAACAAAAAGACTGGAGTCTGAGATGCGACATGATGGGGCATAGGACAAAACAAACAACTAATTAGAAACTGAAAGCAAACAAACGAAAATGGGGGAGGGGGGGATTGAATTGATTTAATACTATCAATTCAATCTTTCCTAAGCTGCACTTTGTGCTGTACATCCCTAGAGGGCAGTACAGTCTCGTGACAATAATTTGAACTTTCCCACATTAATCCACATTTCAGGAAATTTGTTTTCTTTTAGTAGTTTTCATCATCCTGGCAGATCAGTTGTACTAAAACACTCAGTTATTCTGTTTCTTGCATCTTTAGTATGAGCAGTAAACACTCGGGAAAGAACAGAGGACACTTCCACAGTTTTCAGTGAAGCATGGACGAAATGGTGCCAAATACGGGATCCAAATGAGCTAAATAAGGACAAACAGCAGCTTAATTCAGCTCTTTTTCGGGTTAATTGATTGATTCATGCCATTTTTACTCTTCAGTCAAATCCACCCTTTGCTTGACATTTGAAAAGGCCACATGCGCTTTCAAGACAAAAAGTGTCAGGCATGGAGCCTCTTTCTGTCCTGCCCATCAGTCTGGCTTGCTGCACTATTAGTGTTTCAGCTTTCACTGTGGTGCATCAAACACCTCCTGACTGAAGTGGTGCTGCTCACAGTGAAGGTTGAGAGGTGTGCAGCCACAAGAGCCCTTGTCAGCTGTTGTACTTCTAATGTGAAACAACACTCTCTATTTGCAGTGTTGTACTTTAAATATGTCTGGCTCTGTAATATTGTTCATTCCATCTCATCCCCAGACTTGAATCTCTGTACATCTGACACTCTGTTTTTATTTCAGACCAAACAACAAACCTTCAAAATCATCCTTCCCCACTGAAGACATAACAGTAACTTGTAACTTCTAATATACAGGAAATATTTCAAGGGAAAACATCTTCATATGCACTACATTTAATCTCCCTCTCCACTTTCACACACACATGTAAATGCTGAGCGAGCCAACTACAGAAACGTGTAATACCTACACTCTACATTGATAGTAATGAACCAGCTTCAGTGAAATGTGCCACACCCAAGAGCAACTGATAAACAAGTAATGCCGATACATTTCCTTTTATGACTGCACTTTATGCTAATATACCACTCATACCCTGATTTGCATAATGCAAGAGCTCTCAACCTCATCTTACTTGAATTATGCAAATTTTTTTTCACTGCAAGGCGTATTGGATGCGATGCATTTTCCCCCCTTTTGAATCAATTTCTAGAAATCATTTGAATCAGATTTGGGATTAATGCCTTCTGTTGCTTTTATCCACAATTCTACCGTATATTAGAGTAGCAAATTAATGCACATTTACATTCAGGAGTTTGCAATATCGAGCATTTCTGTGAGTTGTTCTATTTAAGCTCTCCAGTGGCTCATCATACGCGAAGACACATACTGTATGTAACACATAGCAACCAGACACAATGCTAAATGTCAGTGGGGCAAGTTAGATAAGGCAAAACACGGAGTGAAGATACAACTTTCAGCTGCTGAATGTAGGTCAGACTGCTGTCAGGTGTCCACGGAGCCCACTGGCCAGCACCAAAGGTCATTGTGTTTGCTGTACATGAGGAGTCGTAGTTTTGCGATGATTTAAAAGTCACTGTGTCTTTAGATGGCCAAAGTGTGCCACTGTCACCTTTCATCAGGAAAACCTGGTGAAACAGGCTAGTAGAAACCCTAAAACCAGTGTGCAGTGACGCAAAAATGCATGTCCAAAGACACAGTAACCTTACCACAGGAGGTATGAGAGCTAATTGTTTTCATTTTTGGATTCCACTGCTTGCTTGTCTTGATTTTAATCGTGGTCTATTTGTATCTGCATACATATGTTTACGTATGTTTACATATACCGTGTGTTAATATGAGAATGGCTTCTACCGACTCGATTAAGGCAGGAGGCTTGAGACAGACTAAAATGACTGGTAACAGGTGAAACCTGATGCCTTTTATAGACTGCTAAGCCAAACGTGATTTGATGATTTTATCATAAAAAGACAAGACATGTTGGAATGGTCATTGATCAATGGTCATGACAACTGGCAAATTAATTACCACGAAACTGACCTCATGGCCCATTGCCAGTCAGTGGTGCTAGTGTCAGTCATTATGCAAATGTACTATTTATAAAGACAGAAGAAGTCGCTTGGATGAGTGACGAAACATTTCTCCCACTGAAAAGACTTCATCCAAAATCTTTTTTTGGGGGGGGGATTTCCTTACCTGGATGATTGGACATAGACTCATATTGGAAATGTAATAATTTATTAATTTAGCAAACAGAGGACTCAGTAGGATGGGAAAGAACCATTCACACCTACAATAGCCTGGCGCATCTCCTTCCACATGCTGGTCAACAGCTTGGCTACACACTGCTGTGGGATGGCATCTCAGTCTTCAACCAGCATTTGTTGTAAGTCAGCCAATGTGATTGTGTTGGTCAGATAATAAGATGCTGGCCTCTGTTTGTTAAATGAATCAATCAATGAATCAATTATTAATTTCCAATGTCCTGTTTCTTCAGACATTAATCAACTAATCCAATAAATGACACCAAAATTCAATTCAATTCAATTCAATTCAGTTCAATTCAATTCAATTCATTACATCTAGTGTTAAACCCCAAAGGCAGTTACCTCAAGCCGCTTTTTATTGTAAGGTAAAGACCCTAATAATACAGAGAAACTCCAACAATCAGACGTCTCCCTGTGAGCAAGCACTTGGTGACAATGAGAAGGAAAAACCTTTGGCAGAACCAGGCTAAGTGAGTTAAAGCAAAATAAGATGTCTTGCAATGACAGAGAAGATTTGGCAAGTTTTTCATGGGCACAACCCACATGCTCAACTCAAGATTGTTACAAAAAAGAAACAATCACCCCAAAACAAGTTTAAAATGAAAGTTAAGTTTATTTTTACTACATGGGTTTATATTCGATGTACAAAATCTTGGATACCAATTTTTCTTTATAAACTTAATGTAGGCGAACAGTGTGTAGTAATACATTTATTCTTTAGGTAATAGATGGTTGTAAATACAATTTGCTGTACATAAACATACACTTGGTTCCATCTTTATCTTCTGTTTATGTACATAAACAGCAAGTACCACCCCTATTTTGCTACTCTTTAATGAGGTTTTACTTGAGTCTAAATAAAATGATGTAATTCTGGAGAGAATAGTAACAACATAGTCATAAAATGTTGAGTTTCACAGAAACTTCAAACAGTCACTGTTGACTTTTCACAGATTTCACAAATGGGGAAATGTTAATCTGAGGAGGCTGACCTCGCGATTGAGTCATTCAAAAATTCCTGCAAACTCGTTTAAAACAAACAGTCCACCAAAGTGTTTGTAGTATGCAGGGTGTTTCACACTAAGATACAGTTAGGACGCTAGTAGGGAGAAATAGAGCTTGAGGAAGTGAGGTAACAGAGTGTATAAACAGAAGCAAGACAATAGGAGACATTTACGTGGTTTCTCTGTCAGGTTGCAGCTTCTGGTCCATTCAAAGTTTCTCACATTACATTATTCTCGTAAAAAGCCCTCTGCATTTATGTTGTGCACACCGCACCATGCTCCATTTCCTCTCTGCCACACAGCTGACACTCTTGAATTATCTGTTTTTGTCCAGACTGATGAAACCAACTGTCATTTGTTTGATTTAGCAGGCAGCACTTTGCCCTGTATGCTGCACACTGTATGTTACACAAACACGTGCACACATGCAGTCACTCATATGTTTTGTGTGAAAATAACTGCATCCTTACATGACTGTGACACATGAATTCGATTAACAGAGTCTTTCAGGCTACGTATACATCACCAGATTCAGAGTAGCTTTATTTGTATGTGATCCTACACTTTGAACCATTTCAGTTGAGCCTTTTCATGACAAAATGACCTTTGACCTTAGGTATGGCAAGGTTTAAGGGGGAGAATAAAACTTGTGTATGTGTATGGGTATGCTTTATTTTCTCTGGTCTTTTCTTGCGCTCATTGCTGACTTTGTTGTTACACTGCACACAAAACCCTCACTGACACCACTCGTATAACAGATGAGGTGCTTTTGATGACTCCTGGATGCACCTACAAAAACCGCCTGACAGAAGAGGAATTTGCACAGCAGTTGATTTACATGAATCACATTTTCCAGCAAAGTTGGCAAATATTTTCCTACGAGTATCTGTTTTTATTAGCTGTGAACAGAGTCATAGTCAGAGATGCATGAAGTTTTCCAGGAAGAAAACAAAAGACAATCAAAATCCCCTTAAACTTGTGGATTTACTGTCACTGGAAGGGTTTTGTGTTTACTTAAAGAGATACCGTAATTTAGCACTGCTGACGCTTATTTGCCCTGTTAATTTGGGAATTTGGTGACCAAATAGATACCACTCTCATTTTTGTCTGTTAACCATGAGTCATGGAGCTGTTTACTTTTGACAATAACCAGGAAAAGGGGGAAATAGCTTGCCTGGGTTTGCCCAAAGGTAATAAAAATCTGCTTAGCAGAGCTCACCGTATAATACTGTCTTTAATCTGTTTATTTCTAGAAATACTGGATTGGCTGGGCACAAAAACATCTGGATTAACTGCTGGATGCCCCTATAACCTAAATTCACCTGCGTGCCCAGAAGTAACTTTGCACATAAACCTGCTTTAAAATAGAAATTTTTAATCTTTGTTTTAACAGGTTAAATAAATAATATCTGAAATAATTAGTGAACTTTAGAGGTCATTTGGCCACAGAGGGGCTTTTTGTTTCTTTCTGCTCCCATCAGACTTCTTTAACATTTTATAATGCTTCTGTGAAAAGTCTCCAACAGCCTTTAACAAGAAATAGTAGAAAATTTAGAACTCCAATGCAAATATTTTCAGTTCTGAGGTTTAACTGCATGTCATGAGTTATACACTGTATTTGTTATCCTGACTTAAAGTTCCAAAATCCACTGTTGGATGCTTGATATTGACTTCAAGAGGCATGAAAATGACTAAAACACAGTTTGGAGTATTTTGAGCCTTTAGAAAACATTTTTAAAATAGTTTTTAAAAAAAAAGCCATGAGCACATAAGCTTGATAAGTATCATTGAATCTAAAGAGGCAGTTGGGAAAGCCATCAATGTTTCAGAATCAAACAGGCAAACGGAGCTGTGAATAAGCTTTTTGGGGTGGCTGTAGCTCAGGTGGTCTGTTCCAGTGTGCATGCTAAATAAACCCAAGTTGCTCTCCGATGCATCTATTGACATATGAATGTGTGTGAATGTTAGATAGAAAAAAGTGCTAGTGTTAATGGGTGAATGAGGCAAGCTGTGATAGGTGCGTTGAGTGTACAGTTAGAGTAGAAAAGAGCTATATATATGTTTACCAAGAATCTGATGATATTTATAAGTGTGACCAGGTGTCCCACTTGGAATGAAACACTACTTTTTATTCTTTTTCACCCCATGGCAGTGTTAACACTCTAAGTGTTAATATATATATTTAATGGTTTTGCTTTTTAAAATGCATTTTATTTAATCTTTAATCTTTTTTTTTGTTTTTACTATTTATTCTGCTTTGCGCCATTTTTAAAAAAAAATGTTTTGGCTGCTCTAACGCCTGCTTTTGGGATATATAAAGTAAACCTTATCTTACAAAATGTGTCCCATATTTTGAGAGTCTGACAAGAAAAAACTGTGACTGTACTGTGACATTATTTATGCTCATCGTAGATACTTTTACATGAATTACACATAGATATTTGCCCATGAAATTATTTATGTCAATCCTGTTAACTGCATGGTTTGTTAATTTTCAAGTTCTGCTTATCTATTATTATTTTTATTTTTTTGGTCTAGCCAGGCAGGGCAGCATTTCACACTTTTTTGTATGTTTTTTTTTTTTTAACACAAAACAAAAAAAAAAAAACCTAAAAAAAATTTTTGCTCTCCTTTTTAAAAATTTTCACATTTTCCAAGCCATCCAGTGGTTTGGATCAGACCCTGATTAGTGGCCCATTCTGGCTCTCCGGACTTATGTTTAACATCCCTGGTCTACTGTGTCCTCTGTTGTCCCACATAAACAGTAAACAAAGTATCCAAAATAAAAGCAGAAGAACATTCGTTTGTACTATTAAATAAAAGGATACTCGTGGTGAACAAGCTGCTCCTCCAACCCTATTAGAAGATGAGCTCTCGTGCACGGCCCTCCTCCTGCGGCTCGCGCACTGCGCAGCGCTCATTGGTTGGCGCGACAATATAAAGTTCCGCAGTGACTCCTTCACTGACTGCTGCTCAGCCTCACTCACTCACTGCAGGAGGACAGCGTGTACGGTGCCCGGCGTCCGAGAGGATTTACCAAACTTTCCCGCATTTGCACTCGGGCTTCCTTTGAAGGTCTCCCTGTTTTATTCCAACATGAAGGAGCGAAGACTCACACAGCCGTTTGTAGGGAGGTGTAAGCTGGTGCTGGTTGGGGACGTCCAATGCGGTAAAACAGCGATGTTACAAGTCTTGGTGAAGGACTGCTATCCAGAGGTATGAGATTTCTGCACACGTCTCATGTGTCTGCAGTCGTTTTAGGATCAAACTGAGGAAAAATCCCTAAAAAATGTCTCATTATCATTCATTTATACGATGTTGTAGATTCTGTTCTGCATATTTTTTTGGGGGTATAATTGGTATAATTAGAAATAGTGTGTAAGCTATAATAATGAGATTTTTTTTTTTTTTTAGCTCACACACACATATATACATATATATAATGCTGCTTACATTTAAGCATCAAGTCATGAACTGATGTGTTGATTTTGTTTAAATGTAAAAAAAAAGAAGCAAAATTTAATCTAGAATAATATGTGAGAATATGTTGTAATTTCTTTTCTTACTGACTGATTAATTAAATCTACTTGTTTCTGTGTGTGTTTGTCTTTTTAAAATCTCTTTCTTTAATTGTTTCCAGACTTATGTCCCTACTGTGTTTGAGAACTACACAGCCTGTCTGGAGCTTGAAGACCAGCGTGTGGAGCTCAGCCTTTGGGACACATCAGGTGAGCTCCTCTTCTGTCTACCTTTAATTCAGTGTTATTTTAACTTTTGCGGCTTAGGTTGGGCAGTAAAGTAAGGTAATTTGGTTCACTGCTGGGATAAAGGGTCATTATTGGGAAACTCAGCCAGCCTGGAGTTGGTGAATCGAACCACGTCCCGTGTATTGTTTGGCTTACAGTTTTGTTGCTGTTTACTCAGTCTTCACATTCTGTCAATCCTGTTTTGATGCAGTTAAGCAGCTTTTCAGTGGTGTGAGATCTGCTGAGAGATCAGTGATCGGCAGGTCTGAGTCGCAAGCCTGCCTGGATTACTTTAAGAACATCTGGAGCCAAACATCCAGTTTTGAATCTGAAATCCTAATGAGCCAAATTTAGATTAAAAAGAGACCCGGATTGAAAAACTATGAAACTGTTATTACGAATAAATAATCCTGATGGCTGGTAGACACGTAAAATAAATCTGCTGGTTGTTGCTTTTTGATCCTTACATCCTTTTTTTGAGATTTCAACATTAAATCATTTATTATCTGTCATAAAAACTGAGAACAATACCAGCTAGCCTGGTGTGTTTCAATACCAGACCAAAACCTTCATATATGCAGTTTACAAAGATATTATACTAATAAAAAATGTGGTGTTTACCATTTGTGTTCGAAAACGGCCTTAAGTAAATAATCAGTTTAGCAGCTGATTCGATTCCAGCACACTCAGCTGATCATTCAAGCCTGAATTTGCTGGCCTCTGGCCTCAACGTGGACAAAGTCAAGCTATCAATGTCACAAAAGAGTAAAGCAAAAGTAGATTTGATTATTTAGGTCTTAAATATAAAGCACACACCAGAATTTGCTGCTTCTAGTTTTTTTAATGTGATTTTTTTTTTTTTAAGTTAAGATTTCTGGGCTTGTAGGTTGAACAAATCAAGGTCTTAGCAGATGTTGCCATAACCTCTGTGAAAAGAAAAGAAATCAGCAGATAACGTATCATGAAAACAATCGGTTGTTTCTTCTTTTGTTTTTTGTTTTTTAGTTCCAAATGTTTCGTGTGCTTTGTGCCTCTGGGTTAATGTGCTAACTTCAGCTGACCTTTGAATGTACATAGAAATTATGTAAATAGGATCAATAAGCAAAGCCATCCGGTGCACTACAGATTTATTTCATAACAGCACTGGCTGAGGTTTTGTGTTCAGAGGAAGTTGAGCGGTGCCAGTTGGCCTTCAGTGGGGTTGTTTAACAGGGGGCGAGGGGGATGCCTCGTCCACGCAGGGGGTGGAAGTCCACACGAGTGTGGATGAGCGCATGTTTGTGCGCGTCCCTTCTTTACTATGCGTGTAACCGTGTGTGTGCGGCGTACAGTCGCTGTGAACAGAAGGCACCAGTGAGGGATACTGAGAGTAAAGAGAAGCATGACCTCCTCACTGCCTTATGGTGTGTGCTGCTTTGAAAAAAGAGGTCTTATGTAACTGAAAGCAGCACTGAACTAATGTAGGTTTGTGTGTTTGTCTCCCACGAAGTGAAAACTTTCTGGACAGTCACCCTTTCCAGAGGAAACGTTGCATAAGACCGATTTACATTTAGAGCACAAACATAAACACGAGCTTCCCATCTCTCTTTGTTTTGCTTATTAATTCCGCTTTCCTGTTTTCTTTATTCAAACATGTAGAAGATGTTTTCTGATAATGGATTTCAATATTTTCACATTTAACCAAGCTAACTGTTCGGTAGAGAAATGAAGAGTGAGTGTTATAACTTCCCGAAGCACAAATTGGTTCCTCGAGAACCTCGAGTCTTAAGGTATTCGGTGTCCACGGAATTTGATATGTCTTATAAACTAATTATTATCATTTCAGATTTACTGACACTGCCTAAGGAGAATTTTTTTTTTTTTACCCTATTTCTATGTGCATCTTAAGTTTCTTTGCATATGAAAGGCTGTTTTATTTCTGATTTATATTAAGGCAGTCTTATAGTCCTCTTGGTGTACAAAGATGAGTGCAGCTCCCACCATTTGCTTTTTTGTGTGAGAGTAGAGCGGACAGTTGCAACAGCTCCTGTTTGCTCAGCTAAAAGGGTTTTGTGTGCGTGTGTGTGTGTTTGGCTTGTCTTGTTTGTGTGTCCAGGCAGGGGGCTGCTAATGTGTGGGAGGTGGTAGGTGCTAGAAGTTGTGTCCTCTTTAGATATGTCTGCCTCCTCTTTCTCAAGCCTTACATCACCCTGGATAGTTATGTGAAGGCCGCTTTGATTCCCTCTGAAAGATAGAGATTGTGTAAGTTGACTTACTTTGCAGCTTTAAGTCCAAAAATTTAGACGGGCTGAACCAACCAAGAGTTTGAACAGGGTTGCTTCTTGGCAGTAATATTGTTGTAAAACGTTTAGTTATTGACTGTAAAGCTCATCAAGATAACATGATTGTTTGTTTGTCCAGCTGGGGGACTAATAGAAAAATCTATCTTTGCTATAATTATGACCTCTTATATCAGCACAGAAGGCTTGAAGTTAACCTCGGAGGACAGGAGAAGGAAATTACATTTTAGTGTTAGTGTGTGCGGAGTGATTAGGTAGCAGAGGGAAGACAATAGAAAGCGGACGTCCTGTCAGTCTGTTTTTAGCACTTCCTGAGAATGATATAAAAAAAAAAGTTGCTTTTTTTGGAATTGTAAGCTAAATATGCTTCCTTAATGTCATAATTCACTAGGACAAACAAGGTGTTATACAATGCTCAGGAGGAGGTTTTTATATGTTAGGGCTTTAAGTTTGATAGAGGAAAAAGCCTTCAAATACATTTTAAAAATGTGCAATGATATCAAGGTATCTGCAAGGGCTAAGAAATCAGAAGATCAACCTTTAATACTAAAGGTATTAAAGGTACTACTCTCCTTTAAGTGAGATTTAAGTGGACAACACAGCCTCTCAGTACAGTGATTGCTCCACAAAAGACTATAGTGAAGCAAATAATCATAATTAAATTGTGGGTACTATACAGCAGTGCTATAAAAGTTGATGTTATTTTGCAGCAGGTGTATGTAAATTCGTATTGTTTTTGCTGGTTTCCATCGAGCTGAGTATTTGAAACTGTGGATCGTGAAATACAGCGTAAAGTTTTGGAGTAATTGTTTAAAAATTTAAAGGAAGCATTTGGACAACTAAAAGTGTTACGTTAAGATGGATAACAGTTCCTTATGTAGCAGGTTGAATATAAGGCTTCAGCTAGCAGTAGTTTAGGTTGGGTTAGCAAAAACACTAGATGTAGCTGGGAGGCAGTTAGCTAAAAAAAGACAGCAACAATCCACCTAAAAGCATAACATAAATCTGTATATTATATCTTATTTGTCTATACAAATACCACTGTGTGAGAGTTGTTATGGTCTGTAGTCTGTGGACTCTGTGTTTCTGCTTAAGTTTATTAATATTCTGTGGTTTTGTTTATTTTGGGTTGTTTGTGATCATCTCTAGTGTTTTGTGTCCTCTGTGCTCTCCTTTTCCACGTTTCAAGTTTCTATGTTCTGTCACCCCAATCTGTGTTAAGTTTGCGTGTTTAGAGTGTTGTCGGTGTGTTTCCTGTTTTATTTTGAAGGTCAGTTTCTCTTGTCAGTGTTTCAAGTTTCGCTTCCCCTTGTCATGTTATGTCCAATTAATCCCAGCCGTGTCTCCCTTCTGTCTCACGGTCCCTGATTGCCCTGTGTGTATTTAAGCCCTGTGTTTTCTTGGGTGCGTTGCTGGTTCGTCTGTGTTCTTTTTCTGCTTCATTCTGTTATTTCTGCGTTTCATGGCGGCGTTTTGTTAGTTTCTCCCAGTATAGGTTTTTTAGGCTACATCCACACGTACCCGGGTATTTTTGAAAACGCAGATTTGTCTATGCGTTTGCACCTTTCGTCCACACGTAAACAGCGTTTTTTAAAAACTCCGGCCAGGGTGGATATTTTTGAAAACTCAGTTTTTGCATTTACGCGTGGACAAGAAAAACGCAGAAAACGCAGCATCAAAGGTGTGCGCCTTTTTTGACGTCACACTGTGCGCCACGTTATTGTTTCGGTGAAATGAATTTCCACAATACTGTTACTGTTAATTGTACTCTCTGCAGTGTTTAAATGCTTACATATACACACACAGTTACTGTTCCTCCACACATACGACTAGGATCTGCTTCTATGCCCCATCTTTGTTTACTATTTCCCACCGAGGCTTCTAGACTTCTGATTGGCCAACATTTCTACACGGTTAGGAATATATCGCCACCTGTTGCTTTGGCATGTTCATAGCAGCGTTTTCCTTCATTTCTGCATTTACGTGTGGACGGGATTATTTTTTAAAACGGAAACGGAAAATCTCCGTTTTCAAAAATACCCGTGTACATGTGGACGTAGCCTTAGCTTCTGTTTCTCTCCTGCTGCGTTTTTGTTTGTTTCACTTACCGGTTTAATAAAGTTCACCTGCATCTGACGCTTGGGTCCTACTTTCAACCTCCACTCGTCTGCCAGTGCAGACGTGACAAGAGTAATGTGTTTGATGCTGTTGAATAATGTTTTGAACAACAAACATTGCAGAAAAATGAAGAAGAAGCATATACATTTTTGCAGCTTTGATTATCAGTTGCAGTTCAGTGAGTGGCGATAACAACAGTTACTGTGCTTGACTGAAAAGCAGTCTGACAGTAGAGCCCACTGACATTGTAGATTGTTGAACCATGCTAGCTGCTTTCATCTCTTTTCATCCAGAATGGAGATTATTTGAATTCTTCACTACAAAGATAAAGAAAAGTGTTTTCCAAGAATGTTACATACCTTCCAACTCTTGCACGAGAATTTATGTTTAGAATTAGAATTTAAAATTAGAATTTATGTTTTTTTCATTAGGGAATAATAAAGTATTCTGGTTCTGATTGTGATATAGAGATATACTAATTTTACTAACAGGCCATTATTTTAGGTACACATGTTCAGCTGCTTGTTGGAAATATCTAATCAGCCAATCACACGACAGCAAGACGTCAAGATGGTCAAGACAAACTGCTGAAGTTCAAACTTAGCATCTGCTGCAGCTCACAGATGGCAGGGTCATAATTTGGCGTCATGAAAGCATGGATTCATCCTGCCTATCATCAGCTGTTTAGTATTTGTTGTGACGGTTTAGTGGATAATATTTTTCTTTGCATACTTTGGGGTCATTAGTACCAAGTGAGCATTATTTAAAAGCCACAGCTTACCCAAGTATTATTGCTGACCAAGTCCATCCCTTTATGACCACAGTGCACTCATGTCACAAAGCTTAGATCATCTCAAACTGCTTTCTTGAACATAAGAGTGACTTTACTGTACTCAAATGAGCTCCACAGCCACCAGTGTGTATCTCTTTATTAGAGAACAAATATGTAAAGAGTCTACCTGAACATTTAACCAGGGTTCTATTTTATCATTCAAAACTCTGGTATGAAAAGTTTTCTATTGAATCATTGAAAGATAGTTGCACTGTCTGACTCACTGAGTTAGTGGACTTTTCTGGAAAATTTCCCATCAGTGGGAAGGCTCCAGGCTTTGTGAAACTCTCATGAGCTTGGCAGGGGTGTGTGTGTCTGTTTGTGTTTGTACTGTGTTAATGTGAGTAGGATGACTGTGATGGAACATTATAATACTGTCAGCTGGCACACCGTAGAAAGAGCAGTCATATTTTTGTTTTTGCTGGCTAACAAAATTGAAAAAAAGCTTTCAGTTTTCAGAGATGTTGTTTCGTGCCGAGTGGCCGACTGTGGAGGGTTGAGTTCTTAGGACCAAAGAGCACGACACAAGAAGCAGGTTATAGAAATAAAAAAGTAAAAGCTTTACTTACAAAAATAGGTTCAAGGATGGAAAATCCAGGCAGGCAGACAAAGCACACAGTCCAGGCAGTGATAAAGTCAAAGTACAAATTTAACCCCGTAACGACTAATGTGTCATATTTGCTACATGAGATTTTGTGTGTTTTTGAGACTTTTACATCATCATCAAAAAAAAAACTTCAACATTAAATCAACAGTAAATTCAACAATAAATAAAAATTGTGAGATGTAGCAAATATGATACAAATTAAAACTCATATGCTCAAATTAATATTTAATTAATCTAAAATATTGTCAGAAGGTTCAATAAACACTCAGTTTTTAAAATTGCATTTTCTTGCCATTATTTCGTGGTTCAGGCTTTGAATGACTAAAAAGAAATCAGAATCAGAACCACAATGTTGCATAGATGTGACATAAACTGCCAGTCTGACATATAACTAGCAGAGGAATGGGTGTATACACTGTGTGGTAAATTAGTAAAGGTGAGCAAAGCCCCTAAAACAAGCAAAACATTTATTAAAAATGAAAACTGTGGTGTATTAGAACACCATCTTATGCGTGCTACCCATTCTTTGCACCTGTGGCAGCTGATCCATTGTGTGCGATGCCTTTTTAAGACAGTGGGGTGCACACATTTGTCAGAGTGAACATGCCCCAGGTGATGCAGCAGGCAGGAAAAGCAGTGCAGGCGGGAGTGGCTGGTCTAAAGAGACAGCAGAATGGATCACGAGACGCAAAAACCAAACTAAATGAATGGAGAAGCTCGGAATCCTAAATCTCTAGCTTCCTAAATTGCATATTTAGAAAATTAAGGTCTCATTTTGTCAATTCTCTGTCTTGTTAGGTTCTCCGTACTACGACAATGTCAGGCCTCTCTGCTACAGCGACTCAGATGCAGTCCTCTTATGCTTTGACATCAGCCGACCGGACACAGTAGACGGTGCACTCAAGAAGGTATGGATCCCTGCAGTTTGCCCTCATTGATCAGTTGTCTGCCATCCCTCATGTCTATTCTTGCCCAGTTAAACCTGTTTCCTTTCTTTGCAGTGGAAAGCAGAAATCCAGGACTTCTGCCCCAGCACTCGGATCCTGCTAGTAGGCTGCAAGACGGACCTGCGCACAGACGTGTGCACCCGCATGGAGCTGTCCAATCAGAAACAGGCTCCAATCTCCCACGAACAGGTTTGTTCCTCATCAACTTTTTGCTCCTTAGTATCTGCTTAAGCTTCTGTCTCCATCCTGTCTACAAGCCCCTCCTTTGTCTTTGATTTCCTCCGACCCAGACTCATCTCTTCCTTCAATTTTATAGGGTTCATCATTAGCCAGGCAGCTTGGAGCCGAGGCTTACTTGGAGTGCTCAGCTTTCACATCAGAGAAGAGCATCCATAGTGTTTTCCGTACCGCGGCTCTGGCCTGCATGAACAAACTCCAAGCCACCAATAAGCCCAGCCCAGTCCGGCGCCTCTCCAAGAGACTCCTACACCTGCCCAGCAAGACGGAACTCCTCTCCTCCACCTTCAGCAAGGACAAGTCCAAGAGCTGCTCCATCATGTGAATACTACTAAGATAAATGTGGCAAAAGGACAAACGAACGAGACTGTTGCTGGCTCAGCGGGGGTGCCTGGTGTGCAAGGGAAAGAGAGCAATTATGTGGATTTTTACAAAGCCTCTCTCTCTCTCTCCTTTGCAGCTTCCTCCTGCAAACTCCTGTCAACCGCTTCCAGAAAAATCACTTTCTATATTCAACTCCAGTGCTGAAGTTTTGATCATGACTTGCCACCAGCATAACAATATCTGCAGAGAGAGAGAATTATGTTTGATGTTCAATTAAACCATGTGCTAGCAGAGCATAACAGGCGCTTTAAGGTGCTGTGAATCGTCTTGAATAAGGTCACTACTGCCTCTTTACCAAAGGAAGGGTTTGTAACTATTACATCTGACTGCATTTAAAATTCTGAAGGCAGTGCCCTTTCCCATCCATCTTTGTTTGAATGTCTGTCTGAGGTCACCGTATGGGCTGAGTGACGAGATTAAATGTAAAATCTGACATCTGACAGGAATTGGTATCAACAGAAATACGGTGCGGGGGATTGAAAATGGCAGGCCTTGGAGAAATTCCTCTCCCAGCTGACCCCTCTTGGTATATCGGTTGGAAATTAAAGCTGACAGTGGAGAAAAGGTGGAGAGAGAGGAGGGGTTTGGCGAGCAGAGCGCTCATTTGCAAAGGCAGCGGGAGGACAAACCGAGAGCTCGTCTGAAGGAGCACAATGTGACTCAGCACTCACATGATCTGCAAAACAGTCACGGGTTGGACGTGCTGTGCTTAAAAACAAATAAACAAACACGTGCATGTCTTTGTGGATTCTCTGCCATTACCCATCATCACCCACCACGGCAGTCTTTTGTTCAGTGTTACTAACCACAGGCCTTTATTATGGCACTGATGAATCATCTTACCCTGCTTAATGGATATCGGTTTTTATACATGTTCCAGCATAAAAATGAAGTTGTTCTTGCTCGGCCTTCATCGATTACACAAAGATGTCCTTTTACACAACACAAACTCGATAGATGTATTTTAGTGTACCAAAAGAAATCTTTCTTTTCAAATCCCTCTCCTGCTAGACGTTTAATGACAAGTAGTCCTGGGAGGCTTAGGAGCCATAAACGTGCTTATCAGGGTTCATGAACTCCAGGGGCTGATTTTAAGGGGTATGCAACTGATTAGCAATTTTACCAACAGAAAATTGCCTGATGGACAATGGACTGTTAAAAAAGGAAGACCAAAATTGGGTCATACTTTTCTCCTTCTTTTCAAAAATCTTGACACAGGCATACAATTTCAATAATGAAACCTCCATTATAATTTCTAAGCTGGAAAGGTGGCTAATGTTCATTCTCAATGGGCCCAAAATTGTATAAGTGTGTGGAACATTAGGATAACTCTCAAAAGAAGAAGCCTAGACCTTTTCCTTTTCTTGTGACAGCAAATGAGTCTTCTCTTTTTTTACATCCATGCTAGTGGTAGTTAATCAAGCCTTGCATTGATTAGCTACCAATCTTCAAGTATTAAGAAACACTTGAAGATTGCTTGTCTGGTGCTTCAACCATAAAACATTTTCCAGCTTCATGAACTTTCTGGTACAGTATCCGCTCTTTAACTCTTTAAATCTGCCTGCTTATAGAATAAAATGACCGGGTGTGCATCAGAAGTTAGTGAGGGTGATCTCTGCCTATGCAGCTATGCTCGGAAGAACCCAGAAACTGCTCTAAAGGTTGTCAAACCCTGGCTTTATTGATATATACTGAGGTGCTAAAAGTCATCATTAAGGGACAAGGGAGGTTGTCAAATGCCATTTTGATGGGGAAGTTAAGCAGTAGTTTGTCCCAAAAGCTGTTAACAGACTGATTTGTAATATGGAGAAGTTTCTCTTAAAGCTCAATTCTTAACTAAGTTTCCTTGAGAGAGGAACAGGCTGCTCCTGACTTTTTTCTTCCTCATTTCTTTTTTTATGCATTAGATATATTTGGATATATATATATATATATATATATATATATATATATATATATAATAATATATTATATATATATTATATAAATATTATAATATTTTTTTTTTTTCATCCTGAATCCGGCTCCCCCCCCCCGGTGGATGCTTCTACTTTGTTGTGGCTGTCACGGGTGTTTTTGTAGCTGATGATGTTGTTCTTGTATTCACCGGAGTCTTCTGGCATTAGCTGCTGTTGACAGCTCGGCTAATGGAGGACTTGATGATTTGTAGGTCTGCGCCGAGAAGCCCGGCAATGCGCGGATCACTGGAATTTAACGTGTTGCCTAGCAACAGTGTGAGCAGGGGCAGTTCCTGTTTCTCGGAGAGGAGGAGGGAGGGATCTCTCAGAGAAGGCGCCTGACCTTTTTATTTGTAGCATTTAGACAGAAGGAACAGCAAAGGTGATGGCTGCACATATCGGAGCAGCGGACTGTTGGGGATGTCCCGAGCCGTCACGTGTTGTCTAAAACTTGTCTTTGTAACACTACTGCAGTCATTTTTTTCACTCCTCAGTCCTGCCTGGAACATCATGTCACCCTTAAGTTGCATTTGTCTAATGTACAGCCATTATTTAAGTCTCTCTCTCTGTTCGTTTTTTTTTTTTTTTTTGTATATATCCTTTTAGAAATTCCCCAAAGAATATCAGTGAAGCAAAACTAAATGTTCATGTGAAGTTGCCAATTATTGCTTAAATTATTGACTTGAGTTCTGTACTTGTTAATGCCATACACTAACTTCTAAGTCTTTTACTTAATAAATATGTCTGAAGTTTATTTTAAGTCTGTGTTTCTGTGTTAAGCTTATTAAAGGTGAAACTTTGTTGGATGTATTAAGTCAGTTTTCTTTATGCAACCTGATATCACAAATCTGTTGGTGCACTCTGACCTTGGACATTTCATCTCATTTAAATGAAAACTTCACAAAAGCTCTTTAACAGGAGCAAGAGCAGCTGAAGAGCTGAAGGATCCCTCTTGGACAGCCATATGTACTGACCAGTGATTATAAAGAAATCCACACCCACCCTGACTGACTCCCCGCTATATCTCTCTACTTTGGTCAAAGTACATCACACTGCACTTTTCAAGGTTTTGTTTAGCAGGAGCAAATGATTATTTGGGTACACTAACCAAATTCCAAGACTGATAGCTTGGCAGCACATTGTCTATTTTGTCTTAAAGATAACCTTTAATATCACTCACTCTTACTTTCTTGATCGAGGACACAATGGCCTACTTCACAGTCATCACAAAGAAATGCGGCATTACAAATAACACTGTATGCTTGAATGAAAAGCCTTACAAATAGTACCAATGGCAAGGCTGCATTTAAAAAGATTTGTGGACAAAAATGATCATGTCTAAACAAGGCTCTGGACGTACTGATGAAACATGTGCACACGCTTAAAAACACACGTCCAGTGCTGCAAGTACCACAATCGTGATAAAGAAAGGTGATTTAAGTGACAAGTATGTATGCAGAAAAGCATCTCTGATCGCACAACACACAAAAACCTTGCAGAAGACCACACCGTGTGTTGATCCTCTCAGCCAAAAATAGGAAACTGAGGACGCAATTGCCGTCTTGTTCACCAAACCAACACAACAGAAGACTGGAAAAATGTTGCCCACTCTATGGCAACATTCAGATCAGTCAGAATTTAAAATAAACAACATGGAAACGGGGAGGGTGGTTAATCTTTTTTTTTAATATACCTGAAATGAACCCGATTTTAAGATCACTCCTAGGTGCATAGGTAACCATGTTAGCAAGTCTGTAGCACTTAATGCGAACCTAAAAAACAACTCTATATGCACTGATGACACTGGCTGTTGTAGAAAGCCACTAGAGGTCTTCTGTTCCCCAGCACAGGCCATGAATAATAAGCCTAAACACAGAGAACCACTCCTTGAGGTCAACTGGGTGGTGGAGGTTTTGTGATTATAGATTATATGCTTTCAAGCCTTAAAACAACAACTTGATAACACATGCAGCGTTTAAACCTAAAACAGCTCTTTACCTTCAGCACAACAGGAGTTTTAATGCGTTAACTGCATATTGAACTGGGGGATAGTGGGGAACTGGAAACACAGATAGGCTAAATAAACGTAAATAAACGACTGTCACGTTTTGTTTTGACCACAGTCTGTATTAACAAGCTAGCAAGAGAACATCTATTCAGTTAGCTGAAAAATCTTAAGCTTTGCCACTTTTTATTTAGTAATGAGTAAATGCTCTCTTAGGAAGCAAATAACCAGGATAAGCTTGAACCTATTTGCTAGCATGATGCTGTGGTGTTTCTGCTATAAGGTTAAACTTTTTTAAATGGAGTCATTTCTTTAATAAATTAGCCCCCTGCTATTTCAGTGGTTTCCATTTCTTTTGCCTTTCCTTGTTTACACAAACCATCCTCCGTGACCTCCACCTCTAAATTTGCTTTGTCTTTCGCCCGGCTGATATTGGCCCTTATCAGAATCTCCTTGGCTGCGTCCTGCTCTCCCACTGATGATAGGACATGGATGAAAGGTCTGAATGTTTGCAATGCCTGAGCTATCACACACAGGATACAGCATTAACTTATCCAGTACAGTCAAGGCAATTGTGGGAATATTCTCTGCACCGGCAGCTTCAGATAAATTTCATCTCTTGGCTCCTCCAACATTGATTTTCTACAACAAGAAATGGAATAGCGGTCTGATCATCTTTTGGATAAACAGGGCTGCCAGCCAGCCTGTCTCCCTACGATACTCCCTTCTCTTATCTTTTCCTACAGTTTCTGTCTCTCTGTTTTTCTTCAGTACATTTATCAAAAAATTTGCCCATGTACATTACATGTCTCCGCAAATCAGATAACGGTCTGACAAAAGCGTACTGAGCCTGTCATCCATGGCAGGTTGCTCGAAGGCATGATTATTCTTTAAGATCACAGTCACGGCAGGCATGTGGTCTTTTGACAAATACTGCACCTTTGTGGATTGCGAAATGTAACTCCTGAGCTGGTTATACTGCAGACTGCCATTAAAATGATAATTGAACATGTATGTGAATAGACCTACAGGGAATCTTGTGTATAACTTTGATCATACTTTCATGTCTGACTGTGAAATATGAAGCTAGACTAGAAACAAAGCCATATAAAAGCTATATAGTAACAGATATAAAGCATTTGTTGTAAACACATAAAAAGGACTTATAGTTGATTATCTGTTGAGTCGTGCTCAGTTGACACATAAAATATGAACGTTGTAGCTTGTATATTAATGTAAAAATTTCAGATATAGTGGCGTAAATAATGTGAAATAACCCATGTGAGCAAAAACTTTACCATGCAGACATGTGGTGCAGCTGTACCTTAGTAGGCTTCCAGAAGGTGACCAATCAGAGAGAAATAAGTTTTTATAGAACGGGATTTCAAGGGAAAGGATCACAGACTCTGTAGACTCTCAACAAAAGGCGACATAGTTTCCATAAACTGCAGTTCATCTAATGGCCACTTGAAACTGGCTCCAAGCTCGCTATAGTCTTATCTTACAATTTTGTGTTCAACGCTCTGCAAATGATAACTTTTGGCTCCAAAAACCCCCAAAATGATAGAACTCTAAATACTAAAACTGAAACTTTAAAATCCGATGACGAAGGTATGATGGTTGTGTCCATCATTAATATAATACAGTCTACGCTTTAGATAAAAGATGAACTGAGAAGTTGTTTAAAGTAGAAAAACAAATATTTTCGGTAGGGATCATGCAAAGCTACTCTAGTCCCAGGATATTGAAGTTTTAATTTCTTTTTACTTGGCAGTGGATAAAAGCAAAAAAAAAAAAAGCTGATTTATTGATCAAATTAACTCCATCTTCTATGCCAGCTTATGAAAAACAATCCCTGCTTGGAAAACAGATTTGTGCAGCCCAGAAGAGGCACATGTGGCACTGACATATTTGATGTAAACTAATGAACAGGTCAGCAGCAAGTGATCTGTGCAGTCTAGACATTTGTCCCTTCCTCTCATGATGGATAGGAGCCTGCAGCACAGACGGTGAGACTGCCTAGGACCGGGATCGGGATCCAGAGGGAGGATGACTGAGGGAAGAGCGCTGCCATCTGAAACCCTCTTGAGGAGCTGGAGAAAATGGTCGCTTGTGCAGAGCGTCTCATTACTACACAAGCACATCATCTATCAGACATGGCAGTGCAGACCCACACGAAACACACACGTGTTGCAGGTTCACACACACACACACAATCAAACTATTGCATACATCTTGCACAGCAGCAGCAGAAAAGGAAGCTGAGGAGAGAATATGGGTTGGCAAAGCTATGCTGTCTGATTGCTGATGAGCTATCTGCACACTGACATGTAGGTTACGTTTTCTCTGTGCAGTGAGCTTTGCCACAGCTGCTCTGACAGTCTCGTAATTCCTGTCTCAGGATGGAAAATGGGGTTGCAGTCGAAGGCTCAGCTGGATGAGGAGCAGAGGAACGACTGTCCTACATGAGCGACCCTCTGTTTCAAACTAGCACACTGCTATATCTGCATAATCCATGAACTGTAAGCAATAGTTTGATACTTGGAAAGATGAAAACCACTTGCAGCAAAAGTTAACAAATCAACAGATCATAGGGATAAATAAGTCTTTGCCTACCACCTGGGTCTAGACACATATATTTGCCAGAACAGAAATGAACTTAAAACAAGTACTTAGTATCTTGGTTATCCTTTGTCAACCACAGTTTGTGAGCCTTCCAAATTCCCATCACATATATGTCTATATCTGTCATCTCTTCTCTGAATAAAAGAACAAACTAGCAGTCCTGGCACAGCTGCAAACATGAGAAAAATCAGAGCGGATTTTTTTCTGATTGTGCAGGACTTTGTAATGCTTCATGCAATCAGTCCATCTCTGTGTGTCTGATTTTTGAGTCCAGTGCTGCTCTGATGTGATGGCTTCACGCAGCTCTCGGCCTGTTTGTCAGTGAGCTTCTGGCTATTTAATGAGGCATACAAACATCACTAGACAGCACGCAGCACAGCCTCTGTAGCCTTAAACCCTGAGGATTCATTCTTTTTAATATTAACCACATTACACTGTTTTAGCATTTACATGCAGTGCACAACAAACTGAAAATCAAATACAGCGCTCGATAAATATGGGATAGATGTCATTGGGGCACTATCAATTATACCCATACAGGGCAATTTTAAGTTTGTATGTGTATCTGTGGGCAAATTATCTGCAGCTTCGGGCAGCCATGCGCAATCATGCACATGTGAACTGGTGTATGAATGTGTGTCAGGGTGTGCTGTGTATACTAAGCAGTTTAGCGTGTCTGCTCTGCTTCCCAAGAGCAGAAAGGTGAGCGAGGTTCACACTGACAGCACTCAACTCATCTGCTGGAATGATAAGACTTATTGTGTCCCTGCTTAGGGTAAATAACCTCCCTTCTATGTCCTTTGCACTCCCCCTTTATATAACCCTTTCACTGATGCTGCTCACCTTCACCAGTTCTATCCCTCTTCCTGCATACATGCCCCGTTTGGCACACCCTTAGGGCATGTCATGAGTGAATGCTCTTCTAGCACTTTAATTAGACAACTGCGTCTGGCATTGGGGAATATGGGGGGAAGGGAGCTGAGGCTGGGGCACATGAGGTGCCAGGGATGGGGGTTGACTTTAGTTAGGAGTTGGGAGAAATATACGAGATGATGTTTCATCCAATCATGTGACAGAAGCCTGTTTCCAGGGCTTCAAAAGTGATAATAATCACTGATCGGCAGAGCTATTTCAATGTCAGATCGTAAAGCAATGGCCTGAACAGTGTCACTACTCTGGTATTGATTCCTTTCTCAATCAAAGCCTAACTTTAACCATTATCAATCATCAGCTGCTTGTGATTAGAACTGAGTAACAGTCAACGTTACACAATGCTGGTCGAAAGCAATTCACCTTCCTCACTTAAAGAATGATTAAGTGGTTGTAAAACACACATTTTTTAAAGACTTTTGGTCATAGAAATATCCAAAAAGGGTAATTGTTTTCCAGTTACTGTAATTCTTCACATTCTCATCGTCTCTGCCCTTCATCTGTTTCTTGTGCAGGCATTTATTCATCTCATGTCACGTCTCTTCATCTCTTCATCTTCCCACCTCTTGTCACTGCTCGTCTCCTCTGCCTCTTTACAGCAGAAGCGTCAAAAACAAAACTGCTGCTCGTTAGGAAAATAATAGTGAGTGGATTTGTTTTCTTAGGTTCATCTGTTGTGCTGAATCTTTACTCTGTGCAGCGCTCAGTGGGGCTGTTGTACAGAAGTCAAGCTCCTGATGGCAAACATGGTGTAGTCAAGATGAAGAAAACCAGTGTGCATTTGTATATGCGTAACAGTGATGTGTACTCGTGTTAAAAAGAAAGTACTCCCTCTGTCACTTCTAAGCTTTTACATGTTGGAGAATAATAAAAATAAATTTGGCAGCAGGTTTAAAAAGTGTGTAAACACAAAATCAGGTGAACTACAAACCTTCACATATTGCATTGTGTTACTGTTTATTAAAAAAAAAAAGAAGGCAAATGCAGAAGCAGTGTGCAAAAAACTAAGGACCCCCCTCACTGCTTCTACTGAAATTAGGAGGGTAAGAAGCAGCCAGGTGCTGCTAATCAAATACACTTGATTAACTGATTATTAGCCAGTGTGAGCGTCTCCATAAAACCAGTTTGTTTTGGCAGTTTGCTGATCTGGAGCTTTCAGGTGTGTGTTAACACAGCGCCAAGGAGGAAAGATATAATCAGTGATCTCAGAGAAGCAACTGTTACCGCCCATCAATCTTGGAAGCGATATATAAGGCCATTTCCAAACAATTTGAACTCCATCATTCTACAGTGAGAACAATTATTCACCGGTGGACATTCAAGACAGTTGCCAAACATCCTGTCAGGCCAAACAAAGTTTAGAGAAACTGCAAAGAAAAACCCAAGAGCTGTCAAATTTTAAAGGCCTATACGGTATGTTATAAAAAGACTGAATAAGTATAGTTTGTTTGGAAGGGTCACCAAGAGAAAGCCCCTTATCCCTAAAAAGAACATGTCAACACAGCACAACAGCACAAATGTTTGCAAAGTGGAATCTGAACAAACTACAAGACTTCTGGAACAATGTTCTTTGGATAGATGAGATCAAAGTGGCCATAAAGCCATGTAAAACCAAGCCCACCTGTTTTTTTTCAATCATTGAATCGATCATGAATTCCTCTGTGTACCAAAATATTCTAAAGTTAAATGTGAGGCCATCTGTCTGATGGCTAAAGCTTATCACAAACTGGCTGGTGCAAGAGGACAATGCACTACGCTCAGCAGCAAATCTACATCAGAAAGGCTGTCAAAAGAAAAGCATCAAGGAGCAGAATGGTTCAGAACTGAACCTGACTGAGATGTTGGCCTTTAAAGAGCTCTGTATAAATAAATGCCAACAAACCTCGATGAACTGAAGCAACGCTGTAAAGATGAGCGGGCGGATATTCATCCACAATGATGTGAGAGACCGATAAAATCAAACAAAAAATAATAATTTTACTGCTAACAGTGATTTTACATGCTACTTAATAACACACTGCTTCTGCATTTTGGCTCAGTTTTTGCCGAGTAAAGAAAGACACGGCATCATGTGTGTGTGTTTCTTCTCAGGTTCTATTTAAATTATTTTAAAACCCAAAAAGGACAGGATGATTTTTAATTATGTCCTAAAGTGTGACACGTTAGAAATGAAAGGCTGCATGTCAGTGCTTACAAATGCCAAAATTGATTTGTGCAGTTTTATGACTCATTATTTTATTGAGATTGTTAACATATAACATTTGATTGTGAATAAATAAAAACACATACACTTATAAACCGATGTTCAGAACCTAATATTATATAAGATTAATGCAAATTCTGCTATATTCTGATAATTTTACATCTAAAAACTTATAAACTGTTGTCATTCCTGAATATCACAGGAGAATTTTTTATTTTTTTGTAAAGAAAGTACAAATTTCATGACCACCAGCATCACAATCAGATGTCTTTCTTGGACACAGTGCATACTTGGTGTTGGGCCTGTTTTCAGCTTTATAAGATAATTTTTCATGTGTGTTGGAGCTCTTGCTGTTGCTACTATATGCATGTAATAAATGGGCACTGTTTTGCGTTTTTCCATGTTTATTTTTTTTATTTGCTTATTGATTTTTTTCAGTACCTCAGGCTGCCCTTGCGTTATGCAGTTCTTTTTTCACCTTAATGGAACAAAAAGGTCTTCTTGATTTGTTTGCTTAGCCTGACTGTCTTTATGTTACCTACATGGCTATCAAACAAGACAAGACTGCTTTACCCCATCTATTTGGTGAGATACATCAGCTTACCTGTGTGCTGACGTAGACTCTGGGTTCAGAGGCTCTAAACCATAAAATATACATTATGTTAGTCTTTAATGCAACAGGAAAAGGAAGTGAAAAGATTAGCAGAGATTTTAAAAATTGGACCTAATCCTCAGCAGGCATTTTTGTCATAGCTGAAAGAGTCAAGCTGGAATTAACAACATTAACCCTTGTTTTTTATGTTCAGGGGTTTCAGGCCATTGTACTCTTAATGGATGGACTTACGTGCAACTTACATCCTCAGACACTGATACAAGTTGTTGTTACAGCTCAGTTTAGACTCGTCGAAAAAAAGCAAACCAGCAAGAAGCACAAACTGTTCTAAATGAATAGAAGGTCAGTGAATAAAACCTGTTACCAGTCTATTGTTTTCTTTTCTCCTCCTGTAGTGTGTGTGTGTGTGTGTGTGTGTGTGTGTGTGTGTGTGTTTTCTTTCTTTCTTATTTTTAAACCATCATCTTTGATCTGTTCCTACTGAAACTGTTCAACTTCAGAAGGGCTCCATAAATCTCTTTTGATCTCGTCTTGGAAGAAAATCCACGTCCAGAATATGAATCAGCATCCAGCCAATCCAGACTGTAGTCAAGCAAAGCACCATCTAAAATGTCTTTCATCATAAGACACATGCATACACACACAAAAAAAGAATGGCTATGATTACAGGGAAGAACATATTCTAGCTTTGGCACTAACAGAACAGCACTTCTTGAATTTTAATCTGCTGCAAAGGATAGCCGCTCTAAGTGCTGCTCAGCAGACAACATTGTTTCATCATATCAGCAGGTCTGCATAGCATTTAGGGTTTTATCAGGCAATAACAGGCCAAGAAGACATCCCACAGAATTGAAAATATCTTTCAGTACTGTGTGAAATAGCTTAGATAGATAGATTCCAAAGGTCTGCAACCAAAATAGGATATATTGACTGGTTCTTATAGATTTTTACTCACTGAAACTAGGAAAATATTCCATCTCGTCAGATTTTCTTGCAAAACTTGTGTTTTTAGTTTAATTACATGCACAATTTCCAATTTTAAACTGAAATCTGGTATCCTATACTTGTGTCAAAAAAACACGTCCCAAAAAAGCATGTCTCAACAGCTTTGTTTTGTTCATAGCGAAATTATCTCAGAAATCTCAGAAAATTATGCATAGTTAATTGCAAAAAAATATTGATTTTTAAAAAAATGTAAACTCCACACGTTTTGCAAAAAAAGTACGTGATCAGAATCAGAATCAGAAAGGGTTTTATTGCCAAATGTTGAGCAGGTTTACAACATTAGGAAATTGCTGCGGTACTTAGTGCAAAAACATACTGTCAGACAATATACATGAATGCAGGTGGTGATCGGTGCAAAATTGGAATGTTGCTGTGAACACAGTGTAAGGTCATGTGTTAGTGGTGCGAACAGTCATATGGTTATTGTTCATGAGTCCAACAGCAGAGGGGAAGAAACTGTTCTTATGGCGAGAGGTTCTGGTACGAATGGACCGGAGCCTCCTGCCTGAGGGGAGCAGGTCAAACAGACTGTGTCCAGGGTGAGAAGGGTCAGCTGATGAATGGAGGGAAATGGAGAACAGTTTTGGATTCAGCACCCTAAAAAACATAAAATTTACCAAAAATATCCCATGCAGTTGAAAAAAACATTTTTTTGCAGACCTGTAGTTTCTATCTATCGTGGTAACTCGTAACCCTATCGCCACCTCGTGCCCAAAATGACAAAAATACAACATAATAGAGAAAGTAATTTTGTTCAGGCATTTAGGCGTCTGTATGCTAAACATTGAGGGCCCTGGCGTAAGCTTACTTTTTTGGGAGGGAAATGTAGTTTCAAACGTTGCCTTTTAGCCGCTAGTTTCCACTGTTTCGTAACAGCCAGTACTACAGCCCCCACAATTCCTGGCGTGCTCCAGTTCGCGTTGCGGGCGACATGGCGTCTTCTTGAAGCGTAGATAAATCGTAACTGTTTTGTTGACAAGTGATTGAGGTAAGCGCTAAATATTTGTAAGTATCATAGACTCTGACTGCGCTGTTCTACCTGCGATTAGCTGATTTTAATTTGGTTTAACCGGAGCTCTTTTGAGCAGCTTTCCTGGAGATAGTTAGCCTTTTTGCTAGCTAACGTAAGAGGCTAGCTAGCTTGCTGCATTTATTTTGCAGAGGATAGGAAGGTAATTCAGTTTCTCTTCTCGTTTAACAAGTTAGTCATTTTCGTTATTGGTTTGTAATTTCTGTCCGCACCAAAAATGTGTCGTTATTTGTTGCTCTAAGAGTTTAATCGCGTTTTCTATCGGAGAGTGTTGAGGAATAACAGCTATCTTCACTTTTTGGGGCACATCCTGATACCCGTTTTTAGGGCATAAGAAACTTATGCATCCACAAAACATATGTTATTTCTGTATTGCTATGGTTTTTCATGTGCTTTCTCTTTTCGTATTTCACAATTTGATTGAGTTCAAAATTGTCAGCCATTAAAAAATGATCAAAATTACAGACAGAAAAATTAGACCAAAGGATTAAGCTAAATATACAAACGGACAAAGGTTGCAACACCCTTCCTTGCATGATCAGAAACAAAACAAAACATCATCACTCTGATCATCAGGCTACCCTTTTTACTTCTTCTTTTGCTATTGATAAGATATATGGCATGAATAATGTAAATATGTTTCACAATTTCAATATTGTCTGAACCAGAGACTCCCACTTTCTTCAAGTAATAGAAACAGATATTTGGCCTAAAATATTGAAATGACATTGCTTAAGTAGTTGTCCAGATAAAGCCATTTGAAAATGACTCCACCGAAAACTCTAAATAGGCTCGAAAATATCCCTAACTTTATCGCAAAAATAGTCTTATGAGCAAACTAACACTAGAAAGCTTTAATTTGACAGCTTGTCTCTTAAGAAGTGTATCATCACCCTGAAATATTTCTTCAGGGAAATCAAGGTTGGCCAGGCTAGGAATTTTTCTCAAATTTAGTCAACTGAACTCGAGCGTAATTCAATTAGAGGTGAAAAGAAAAACTGGATTTGGAGATGCTTACACAGCAATATATAAACAGTAACAGCTGTCAAATGCATGATCTGTACTCATTGTACATAAAGCATATATAATGTAATATTAATATTAATATATGTCCTGCCACTGTGGTGTGATAACAGTTTTCACTTTTGTAAGTGCAGTGAAAGCAGAGTTTAATGTCTGGTCTTTGTGCAGATGGCAGCTGACTCCACAGACAAGAAAGATGCAGACTCTTCGGGGACCAAAGACCGAGAGAGGAAACGCAGCCGTTCGAGAGACAGAGATCGTAAAGTCTCACCTTCCCGCAAGCGCCATCGTTCCCGTGAACGAAACCGCTCTAAATCTCCCGAAAGGTAACCGCTGCACAAAAAGAACCCATCAGGAACACCAGACTGACTTCTAGCTATTAATCTTACTGCCTGCGTACTTGTGTTATCTTTCCCTTAAGCTTATTTGTGTCTGTGTGATTTTGTGTCATTACGATAGAGATCGACGCATGAAAGACAAGGACAGAGACAAGGACCGAGATAGAGATAAGGACAGAGACAGGAGCCGTAAGGACAGAGACAGCCATCGGCGCGATAAAGATCGCAGCAGGAGATCCAGGTATGTGACACTGATTAAGCTTCTTCGGTCAAAGCTGGCAAAGGAGATTTTTAGTCATAATTATTTCATAATCCGTGTTTGCCTGAATAACACGCCAATATTTTTCACATTAACAAAAATTTGATATTCAAAGGAATTAAACCCAATTTAAGTGAAAATATTTTCAGTGCACAGTATTTTTGGCACTGACATGACTGTTGCCTCATATTAGAAAATGCCGATAAGGTCAACTGTTAGCAGTGAGGGTTTTTTTTCTCATAAATAAGCCTCGATCCAAATAAAAAGGTCTTTTATCAAACCACCGGAAGTTCATCCTATGTCTGAAAGGAGCAGTTTTACCTCCTCTCCCTTTAAGTCACCTTTCTTCTCAGAAGTCAGTTCTCAGCTGCACTTTCTCACTTGTTAACTAAACTCTTACCAAACATCCAGACGTTTGGATTTTGCTACAGTTAGCACTTCAGCTAAATTTCTGTTTTGCCGTATTTACATTTTTGTCATCTATAGAAGCGCTTCTCCAAGATCAAAGGATGCCAAGATAAAGAAAGAGAAGGATATAAAAGGAGAAGATGACGAGGATGAAAAAAAGAAGAAGGAAAAGGTAAAAATCTGGTTTAGTGTTTGTGTAAATTTGAACTGCCACTTCGGTTATTATTTTGGGTGTTTGACATGTGCTGTTGTTCAGGTCCAGCCGCTGTCTTTGGAGGAGCTTCTGGCCAAGAAGAAGGCAGAGGAGGAAGCTGAAGCAAAGGTGAGAACATCCATCCGTCTGTCAGTTTGTCCATTTTCTAAAGCTTTTCTGGGGCCAGGGCACATGGGCAGAAGTCTTAAGCAAAGATGGCCAGATCTCCCTATTCCCACCCACCTCCTTCCAGCTCATCCATGGGAACACCAAGATGGTTCCCAGGCTAAGCGTTCAGCACACCACACAGTGACTCCTGTAAGGCTGGATACTCTGAACTGTTGTAAGCCTAAATAGCAGTCAGAACCAGTTTCCCAACCCAAAGATGTTGGGAAGCAACACTTGTGTCCACCATGAATAACCCTAACATTGCCTGCCCACCTCCTGTCACTGAAGGCGACTCCAGATTGTAGCACAGTCAACTCCTCTTTAGGAAACTGGTTCCACTTAAATCCAGGCCAACACATATTGCATCCGACCCCTACGGCACTGCAGGTGTTGGCATGCCAATGTCTCCTCTTCATGCTGTGCCCGACTGAGTCCTGTGGGCTAAGGGCCAGCTACCAAGCACTCTCGCTTGAGCTCCTTCCGGACTCCAAAGTGGGGAACCAAAAAGTATGCCCTGCACGGGGTGAACTAGTCCTGAACTATTTTTTTTTTCTGCATTTATGTTTTGTGAATTGCTCTTCATCTGGGAGATTAACTTTTCAATTTAAGATTATATTTTCTCTAAATTAATATTATTTCTTTTGCTTTGTGTTTTTCAGCCCAAGTTCCTGTCAAAAGCAGAGCGAGAAGCCGAAGCTTTGAAGCGCAGAGAGCAAGAGACTGAAGAGAGAAGGAGGATGATTGAAGAGGAGAGAAAGAAGAGAAGGACGTTTCAGGACATAGGGAGAAAAATGCTGGGTGTGTTTCAGCCTCTAACCTGAAACAGTTTGCATTTAATTACAGGATATTAACGTGTCGATAACCACCGTGATTCTTTGTTACAGAGGACCCTCAGGAAAGGGAGAGACGGGAGCGTAGGGAGCGAATGGAACGAGAGAACAACGGCAATGAAGATGATGATGAGCGACAGAAGCTCAGAGAGGAGAAAGATAAAGGCAAAGAACTCCAGGCTATCAAGGTTAGTTGCATGAGAAAGAGTTAAAATTACAGTTGTGTACAGATTGGGCTGACAGAAACTTTATTGTGTGTAGACTAACAAACAAAACTTCCACTTATTATTTTGAGGGGCTTGAAAATTCCTAGGGGAAACTGGAAAAGCAGAATTTAAACCGATGTCCACAAATTATTCACAGGAGCGTTATCTTGGTGGGATCAAAAAACGGCGACGGACTCGCCACCTGAACGACAGGAAATTTGTGTTTGAATGGGATGCTTCTGAAGACACTTCGGTCGACTACAACCCGATGTGAGTGGATCGTGAGCACAAAATATATCCACAGATTAGGTCTTTGTGTTCCCTCGCTAAACTCTCGTGATCGGTCTTTGCAGTTACAAAGAGAAGCATCAGGTGCAGCTGTACGGACGAGGCTTCATCGCCGGCATCGACTTAAAGCAGCAGAAAAGGGAGCAGTCGCGTTTCTATGGTGACCTGATGGAGAAAAGGCGCACGCTGGAAGAGAAGGAGCAGGAAGAGTGAGTACAGTGGAGTATCTATAATGGAAAATGATCCCGTATCCATAGTTTCACCTTCAGCTTCCGCCCACCCCACATCTAATCTTTGTTTTACCTCGCTTCAGGACAAGACTGAAGAAGATGCGTAAGAAGGAGGCCAAGCAGCGCTGGGATGACAGACACTGGTCTCAAAAGAAGCTGGACGAGATGACAGACAGAGACTGGCGAATCTTCAGAGAGGATTATAGCATCACCACCAAGGGAGGAAAAATCCCAAATCCCATCAGGAACTGGAAGGAGTACCCGCTGCCTGCACATATTCTGGAGGTCATCGACAAATGCGGCTATAAGGTCAGCTAGGGTTCAGCTTATCTGGTTCTGTGTTTTGTAATTTTTCTTTTTTAAATTATTTTGTAGCTGTTCACTGTTTTTCACTGTGTTCAATTCAGTCTCCACTAAGGAATTTTTTATTAATTTTTTTCTCTCCAGGATCCGACGCCGATTCAGAGGCAGGCCATTCCCATTGGTTTACAGAACCGTGACATTATTGGTGTGGCTGAGACCGGTAGCGGTAAAACTGCTGCTTTCTTGATTCCACTGCTGGTCTGGATCACCACCCTGCCAAAAATCGACAGGTAACGTGTCTAAGATCCAATAATCTTCAGCAATTTCAGAAATAATAACTCTGCATTTGGACTGTCTTACTGTGCCTCTACTATCTCTTATGATCCTTTGCTCTCTGTATGACTGGATGCAGGATCGAAGACTCAGACCAGGGTCCTTATGCTGTGATCTTAGCTCCGACTCGTGAGTTGGCGCAGCAGATCGAGGAAGAAACCATAAAGTTTGGTAAACCGCTCGGCATCCGAACTGTGGCTGTGATCGGAGGAATCTCCAGAGAGGATCAAGGCTTTCGACTCAGGATGGGTTGTGAGGTAAAACGGAGAGGGCTAATTTCAGGAAAAAAAAAGTGTTTCTGCCTGTGAAGCAAACTGAAGCCTCACTAACAAGTAGTTTTTAGTAGTTTTTGTTTGCTGTCAGTATTTTTACATCAAAAGAAGCCCATGAGGCTACTGAAATAAACTCAGCAGAAAGGCGAAGATGGTGCAGGACTACTGTTGCATTTGCAGAGCAGTAACAATCTCATCACAGGTGTAGTTTATGGAGGAGCTGTAGTCTCTGGCGCGCACACACACACACACACACACACACACACACACACACACACACACACACACACACACACAGGTGATATTTCAACCAGGAAATTGAAGTCCAGGTAAAGTGAGAGACGTTTCTTTAGCAACACTCACTGTAACCTTAACCAGAACCTTCAGAGGTAAACCCCCCCCAGAAAAACAAAAAAGGTCTTTTATCAAACCACCTGAACAACAAGCTTAAAAGAGAATGAAAGCTCCAATCCACTGCTTGTATTAAACAGAAGCAGCGTTACCGAATAAAGAATCCAAACTTGCTTTGCCACTAGCTCTTAATTTTGGCAGCTTTCTTGCAGACTTGGCTGCTGTCAGCCTGCAGCCAAGTTTATTTAATGTGTGTGGATGCTTACACTCCTGATTCACTCTGTTTATAGTAGAATGTTTCCAATCTTTATTTACAGTCTCCCACATTAAGAGCTTAATGGGAGAACACAGATATAATACACACATGCTTCTTGATAATTTTGTGCACATTCAAAACATGGACTGAAAGATGCTGCTGAACAAATTGAGCAGGATGTAAATTGTGCACATTTGCCAAATTGTAAATAAATTAAAAAGCGCAGAGAGTTGTGGGCTAACTCACCGAGCCATGAATATCTGTAATAAATTTGATGAAGGCATAAAGAATTGTGCTTTCATGATTGGGCTCCATATTGGCAATTTTTTTTTCTTGCTCTTATAATTTCCAGGCTTCCAAGTTTATTTCATACTTTGTTTCTATAACTAATTTTGAGCATCAGTATCATGGGATTTGTCATTGTTTGAATGGTAAAACTGCATCAGTTTCATGTCTATGGCATAGAGCATCTATTGATGTCTTTTCTGAAAACCGTCTGTATGTTTTGTGTGTGTTTGTGATGTGTAGTGCTTCTGTCAGTGTGTATATTATGTGAGTAAAGAAAGAGGGAAGCGGTACAGATGGTGGTACAAACAGTCCACATGGCTCATTCTCAGACGCTGGTAGCTTAGCAGCTTAAATACACACAGACTTTACACTGTGTTTTTTGGCAGGAAGTCCATCCTGGCTTTTTATCCATAAGGTGAGGATTCTACTTGAAAATCATCTGTTCACCAGCGTCGTATTTGTTTACATCGTCTAACAGATCGTTATTGCCACGCCCGGCCGTCTGATTGACGTGTTGGAGAACCGCTACCTGGTACTGAGCCGCTGCACCTACGTGGTCCTCGATGAGGCCGATCGTATGATTGACATGGGCTTCGAGCCCGACGTCCAAAAGATTCTGGAGTACATCCCGGTGACCAATCAGAAGCCAGACACCGAAGAGGCGGAGGACCCTGAGAAAATGACGATGAACTTTGAATCCGGGAAACATAAATACAGACAAGTAGGTCTTTCTTTAGCAGTTGGAATCTTCTGAAGGTACCACATGATTATCTGTTGAGTGTTTTCACTGATTGTGTGTCTGATTGCACCGTACAGACGGTCATGTTCACAGCTACCATGCCTCCCGCTGTGGAGAGACTGGCCAGGAGCTACCTGAGACGTCCTGCTGTGGTGTACATCGGGTCTGCTGGAAAGCCTCACGAGAGAGTCGAACAGAAGGTCCTGCTTATGTCGGAGGGAGAGAAGAGGTGAGACGGATGCAAGCATTAATCTTAAACACCAAAAATTTCACTTGCATCAAGATTCTAAATGTTTTGTATAATGTGCCCTTTGCAGGAAGAAGCTGCTGGAGGTTTTGTCGCACGGCTTCGAGCCTCCGATTATCATCTTTGTCAACCAGAAGAAGGGTTGCGACGTGCTGGCCAAGT
Source organism: Haplochromis burtoni (assembly GCF_018398535.1). Classification (NCBI taxonomy): domain Eukaryota; kingdom Metazoa; phylum Chordata; class Actinopteri; order Cichliformes; family Cichlidae; genus Haplochromis; species Haplochromis burtoni. Next base: position 914,701 of record NW_024582452.1, read on the forward strand.
CACTGGAGAAGATGGGGGTAGGTCACTGTAACCTGAACCACAATGGATCTCAATTTGGGGTCGAGATTTGGTAGAAGCTTCATGCTTTGGAGTAAAAAAAGTAACAATCATGTCAGGGGTGTCAAATATAAGGCCCGGGGATCAGAATAGGCCCGAGAAAGACTCCAGTCCAGCTCACTGGATGATTTTGGAAATATGTGAAAGACAGCATTTTGGATTTTAAATATTTTCCTACAGATAAAGACCTGAAGCATTGCCACTCATAATACACCAAATCAATTAATGGATAAACAGATAAATGACATTTGATGTTTGTGCCAGCCTGTAGAAATTTCTGGGGACATTTTCTATAAAATATCAACAAATATTTCATTGATTGCCTTAAAATTATTCTCGGATACGTTTAAGGTCACAAGAGAAATATTCCTAGAAGTTTTTGTTTTCCTACTAGCAGATCAAATTGTCTTGTTGCACTAAAATTATATTAATCACTCAAAAAACCCACAGTTTTAGTATAAAGAAGAAGTTATGAAAATTTGGAAAGCCAGATACATTAAAAGGCAACAACAGCTTTTTAATGCACAGTATTAGCCTCAGCTGTACTTGGGGTTCAGTGCTAGTGTTGCATCCTGACATAATGCTGAGTTTCGCCGTTTGTTGTCAGAAGTTTTATCCAAAATACAAAAGAAAGCCAATAAATCTCAGATGGAGGTTTAATTTTAATTCACTTTGGTTTCTGATTTCCTAAAATACTAAATATTTTGAGCAAAGATTAACTGTTCCTCCTTCTCTTCTTCTTTGTAGTACAATGCTTGCACGCTGCACGGTGGCAAAGGCCAGGAGCAGAGAGAGTTTGCGCTTTCCAATCTCAAGGCGGGAGCCAAAGATATCCTGGTGGCCACAGACGTTGCTGGGCGAGGTATCGATATCCAGGACGTCTCCATGGTCATTAACTACGACATGGCAAAGAACATCGAAGGTAAGAGGCCTCATCTGGTGTGCAGTGTTTGTTTATTGACTGAAATTAAATTTTTGCCATAGGAATCACTAAATGATTCACTGAATCGTTGTTGCACTTTCTCCTCTTGCAGACTACATCCATCGTATTGGTCGTACGGGTCGTGCTGGTAAGAGTGGTGTAGCCATGACTTTCCTCACTAAAGAGGACTCGGCGGTGTTTTACGACCTGAAGCAGGCCATCCTCGAGAGTCCCGTCTCCACCTGCCCTCCAGAGCTGGCTAACCATCCAGATGCTCAGCATAAACCTGGAACCATCCTGACCAAGAAGAGACGCGAGGAGACCATTTTTGCCTAAAATGACCTTTATCAACTGAAGGGGGAGGGGAAAACCCCACCAACTGTTTATTTTTCTCCCTCTCAGGATCTGCTCTCTAGGTTACTCTCACACATTTTGTTCTTTCCCACCTTGTCTTTATGTTTTGGTCCCATCTGTGCGTGCAGAAACACAGTAACTGGTGCCGAAGTCGTCAGCACACTGGTTCTCATCAGTGTGGGTGGATTAAGATAACTTTAAGATAACTTTGTTTTGCGTCTGTAAGCCAGAACCAGGAGCAGTATGCAGGACCCCAATCTGATCTGATCTGTACTGTATAAATACCCAATGCACCAAATTACAGGCAGGATGTGAGTGTAGATGAGCAGTAAGTGCTGTGTTTTTAGTCATAATTTGAGTTTTCTATGTAAGAAACCTTTACCAGAAGTGACACCAGTTTTCTTTGCTTCAGATACATCATTTGATTAAAATGGAAACAGCTGTTTTAAATGTATGATGTGAATACAGCAAATTTGAGCTTCTTAACTGTCAAACTGAGTTTTTTTTTTTTTTCTTTTTGCATTAAATTACACGCGAAATGTGGAGTTTTCACAAGTAGAAGAGCAGTGTTTCCTTTCAACATGCCAATTATAGAGCTCTTCATATCTCCTTTAGTTTTCCTCTTGGCATTTCCCACCTATATTCTTTAACCTTTTATTCCTTTATTTAACCAGAAAAACTCTTTGACCCCAATATCTTTTATATAGGAAAACTTGTTAAAGCTCTTTATGTGTTTATCTATGCCATGTGGCTCACCACCTTCAAGAGGCACCATAGGGGTCAGGTGCAGTGTGTGTTGGGCAGAGGCCCTAGCAGTCCAATCACCAGCTGTTGAGGCAGGCTTTTTGGACATTGCAGTAATAATGATAGAGTAATGCAAAACTCCCTATTTCTTCAAAATTTACATTTGAAAATGAAGGAATATCGAACTATTACCTGGCAATTACGTGGTAGTGGGACGTCATAATAACACCATAATACTGAAGTTCAATCATTTCTGCTAATACAAAGAGAGGCAGAAAGTTCTGTTTTTGAAACTATGAATAACTATAACTTTATCAATACGGAAAGTTTTAAATCTAATCTTAAAAGTAGAGAGGGTGTCCAAACTGGGACTTGTTCTACAGAAGAGGGGCCTGGAATCTGAAGGCTCTGCCTCCCATTCTTCTTTTAAATATCCTTGGAACCACAAGTAAGCCAGCAGTCTGAGAGTGTGGTGCTCTATTGGGGGCACTATGAGGTGTTTAAGATAAATACCTCATAGATTATTCAAGATCTTGTATTTGAGGGCAAAGACTTTAAATTAAAAAATGACTCCAAGATTCCTCACAGTGTTACCAGAAGCCAGGAAATGCCACCCAGGGTAAGTACCTGGTTACACACCAGGTTTCTAAGATTTTTTTTAGGCCAGTATAATAACTTAACTTAGAGGTCGTCCACATCTTCGTCTTTAAGACATTCCTGATGTCTGGTAGGTTTCATCTGACTTTATGGATAGATAAAGCTGGGTATCATCTGAATAGCAATGAAAATGTAAGGTGTTCCTTCTAATAATACTGTCTAAGGAAGCATGTATAATGCATATAGAATTGGTCCCAGCACAGAACCTTGTGGAACTCCATAATTAACTTTACTGTGTGAAAATGACACTATTTACATGAACGAATTGGAATCTATTCTGTATGCTTCAAACCACTCCAGCACAGTACCTTTAATACATATTGCATGCTCATGCAAACCAATGCATGTCATTGGTATCAGATGCTCATAGATGATTCCACTGTCAGCAGCCATAAGAACATCATTCATAACCTTCACAGTATTTTTGTACAGTGATGAATTTTGAATCCTGACTGAAACTGTTAATCCAGTTGGAGATCCACTTAATTCTTATGGCAGACAGTCCTTTCCTGCTACACATAAATGCTCATAGGTATTGGTCAGTAAATGACAATGAAAGACAAATGAGTTACACCATTAAAAGTACATAAAATGTCATGTTTATTTAGTTTAATTCATATTTTACTTAACATTGTAAATCTATTTTCAAATAGAAAGCATTCTATACAGCATCAGGCAGGAAATGTCTCACTTTTTCATTTGCTTTCTCTTTTGATAAATAGAGGGAAGAGGCGCGTCAGGTCACGCTAGCACGCTGTGGTAGTCTGGTGGATATATGGTTATATTTAGTGCAGTTATTGCATTACAAAGCAACCATCCCAAAAAAAAAGTAGTGCAATTTTTTTTTCTCTACTCACACAAAAGAGGAAGTCCAGATGGTCTAAGGCGTTTAAAGTTTTTCAATGTTAGGCTTTGTATTGCATACAGAATAAGACAGAGGAAACTGAAGTATAACTCTTGTAAAAATTGTGCTTCATAAATCGAAAAACCTTCAACTGTTTTATCAGTTGCTAAATTGGTCCGCGTTGAAAAACATACTCTGCCAAAATATAACGAAAGGAGCTAATTGTTGAACTAAGACATGCAGGGCTTAGATAATCCACTCATTAGATCACAAATTAACAAAATCAAAGGCCTGATCTGGGACGGGTTTTTTTGTTTTTGTTTTGTTTTTTCCCCCCAGTGAGTGACTTTACCGTGGAAGAATGTCCTCAGTGTTAAAGGTGTGTGAAGAAATAAACAGATCTTTTTAGTAATCGTGTTGTTGGTGGTGCGAGGAGTGAGTAGCCCCAAAGACAAGACTATCACTACAAGACGACGAGGAGAGTCAGAATCGATGCATTACTAAAATACTTCAAAAGAAACAATCAGATTTCATGCAACACTTGCATAGATTTTTTTCTTAATATTTTTTTCAATCATGCTGATTTTTTTTTCTCTTTAAAATATACAGAACACTAGATAGAGATACCTGTGACACATGGAAGCAGTAAACCAGGGTTTCCTATCAGCCGGCCGTGACAACAATCCACCCTGTGTAAGGAACAGAGTTGGGCCGCCGCTTATCAGCATCGCGTCCACCTCGTCGTCGGCTCACGGACTAGAAATGGCGCAGGAACAGAATGACGTGTCACGAGTGCTACAAGTCCTCGGGGAGCACGACACGGTCGTTACATGGAGCTGAGCGCGATGAGTGTTGTAGGACATACACCTGAGGATCCGCCTTTGTAAAAACCAGCTGTAAAACTGCAGTACGCAAACAATGTTCGACACACAAAAAATATCCGAGGAGAGTGAGGTGGATGTAAGGGGAGTGAGATCAGTTTAGAAACTGTGGATGCTACAATCAATAACGTGCTACAATCGAATTTACGGGGCGTTAGGTTGTGCGACCAAGTGGTGCTGGAGGTGCAAAAGGCATGCAAGCTTACATTCTCTGAAGCCTGGATTTGAAGAGGAGCTGCAGCTGTGCAGCATGTGCTTGAAATATGTGTATGAGTGGATGTAAACAAGCGTGTGTTTTTTTTTGTTTTTGTTTGTTTTTTTGGCAAGGAATTCATCCTTTAAAAGATTTAAAACATTCCCTTTCATGGTTGTGTTTACATTCTCTGTGCCCATTCAAAGATTTTTTTTTCTTAAGAGAGTGATTGTGCAACAGCAAAGACGAGCGATGCCCAGAACGTACTGCACTGTAGGTGACGCTGACGCTGTACTGCAGCTTCATATCGATGACGTTTTAACTGTTTAGAGACTGTACAATGTCTCTCCAAAAATCTCCGTTCACCGAACACATGGATGGCAACAAACAAGTCCATATAAACAAAATCAAACAAATAAAGTAGCAGTGCCCATTCAGTATATACATTGGAATCAAATGCATTACTATTTCCCATAACTGATTCAGCGGTAGACATTCCTACGTTAGTTTATCCATAAAGGTCATTCACTTCCTGTTCTGACGTTAATGTGCAAATAGTCTTAAAATTATACATGCAATAGTAAAGATCGTTAAAAGTCTTAGGAATTTTAAGGCCAGTATATGAGACATCCTACAATAGAGAAACCTTAGGCAAAGCAGCTAAAGTTTGAGTTTGCGTACAGCTGGTAGCCTGAAACTTTTCCCTTTCAGAGGTGAGTAGGCCCCCTGGAAGATTGTGATTGGTCGATAAACTGGGCATCTGTTTGTGTTTGTTTCCAATTGGCACTAAAGTTTGGCGAATCTGGGAACAAATTTCATCTCTATGTTGCTAGTTTGGGCCTGTGCGGTGGGTGGAGGGCTTGGGGGGGAGCTGGAGGCTGGAAGGGGCCCCTTGTCTCAGTAGGTGTCTCGGGGCCAGGGGCGGCTGCGCTGGCGGTTCCTCTGGTTGTGACCTTGCTGAGCTTCGCGCTGGAGCAGCCTGTCTTGTGACTCGTGCCCGTTGGCGCTGTGGGCACCGCCCGTATGGCCGCGGTGAGAGGGGTACATGTCCCTATATGTGCGAGCGTGGCAGGGAGAGGCGTATTCATCCTCCTCATCTTCCTCCTCCTCTTCTTCCTCTTCCTCCTCTTCATCCTCCTCGCCCCCCCTGTGACAGGGGCTCCCCCTCCGGCCACGAGAAAGCGAGTCGCTGGCTTCGTCAGATGGCATAAGACTGTCCTGCTCCAGGGGGGAGTGGGCCTCCTCGCCGGCCTCCTCTTCCTCATCACCCTCCAAGCCTGCTGTCTCACAAGGCTGCGGCTGGTTCTTGTTCTGGATGATTCAAGTGGTCATGCAGGAAAAAAATACAAATAAAGGCAGAGTCACATCAAAGCTTGGACTCAGGATATCATCTCGAAGGAAAAACACAAAATAAGGCAAACACTACATCAATAAGGACTTTGAAGGAATTGTGGGAGTCTGTCTGAAAGGAAAATTCTGGTTTCTTTCTCATTATTTCCCACTGAAGTAACTATTTTGAGCCTACAGAAGACATTGAGCTCTCCAAGTCTCTGATCACAGTGTGATCAGATCAATGCCCAACCGTCGTTCTAAGTGGTCAGTTTTTATGTTTATTTTTAGTAGATTTAAATTAAGACTTTAAAATGATTCATACAAAATTGTTTCTTTTCTTTTCCATGAACAGCATAAAGTTAGCATTACCCTCAGAGACCAATAGAATATGGCAGACTCAAATCATTCCTCACATACCCACGTGTGCCTTTAAAAAAGCTTCTTACTGAACACAAAGTGACACCTACTGTAGGAGTTTAGGTACAGTTTAGACCACAGTCTTTGTTCTGTTTAAACAGGTGTCGAGTATTAAACGAGTATAAAGGGCAAAGGTGTCACTTTTATTTTTGCTGAAGAGCCGTGCCCAGTTTTACTTGATCTTGGTTAGTAAAACTACTGAATAATGACCAATGAAACAATGTATCATCTTTGTATCTTTGTGTTAGTGTTTGAAAAGGTTCAATCTTCACTAACAATCCCTTACAATCAGATAGGAAAAAGCCTCAGCTGTCTTAAGAAAAAGAAGTGCAATTTCATCACATTCAGATGGTCATTGCAAAAAACCCAACAAAAACAAAACAAAAGAACTTAAGTGAAATATATATGTGATATCTTTGTCAGTAAAACTGCTGCAAAACTGATGACGATTCAGACCTCTTGCTCACATAAAAAGTTATAATGCGATCACTCTTAACACCGCAATACTTCCTGATACAAAATACAGAGAAAAGTCACAAAAATAATGCTGTGCATGTCTGCAGTTTTTACAATTCGAAAAGCTACCTAGTAGGCCACATTGGACCATTTGGCGGGCCACTTACAATTCCTTGTACATATCTTGGACACCCCTGCAATTCAATGCTACTTTTATGATTCTTTATACGGCCTGAGGACTGTGGGCTCTGTAATCTCTCTTCTACATCGGAATTGCATTAACAGTAAGTAAGAGTAAGACAACAACACAAACTATTGATATCAATTGATAAAAGATGTAAGTACGTCCTCTGCTGCTTGTGGTGCTATATTTTCTTATGTAACTCCAGCCCCACACCACCCTGAATTGGATAAATGGTAAAGAAAATGGATGAATGGATGGATATTCCAATGTAAAGTAAGCTACCGTAACCCAAAAGCTTAATTCCGTGACACAGAGCTGCAGAACTACAGTTGTGGTCAGAAGTTTGCATTGCACTTATAATCGACATGAATGTCATGGTAATATAGGGCTTTGATTTCTGCTAATGCTAATGATTTCTTTGAACTGTTATTTTTCCACAGTGGAATAATTGTACAGCATACATCTTTAATGAAAAAAATGAATGGGTGCACAAATTTTAATTTATCCAGTTTGTCCTGTAATCCACACAGGCTCAAATATATACATATTACACATATTTGGTTAAATGTTCCCTAGCAAGATTCACCTCGACCTCATGCTTTTGATTGTCATCAACAACCTTCTGCCATAATTCTTGCCTGGACATTTGACCACTCTTCCTGGCAGAATTGGAAGAGTTCAGAAATTTTTTTGGTTTTCTGGCACAGACCCGACTTTTAAACATATTCCACAAGGTTTCAAAATGTATTCCAGATGCTTAATGTTAGCTTTATCCAGTCCAAAACCATTTTTGATGTGTGTTTGTGATCGTTGTCCTGTTTGATCACCCAATTATCTTCATGTTTCAACTGTCCAGCTGTGTGTTGATCTGAGGTAAAGGTGAAGAATTTGCATGTAGTCTTCTTCTTCATTTTTCCATCCACTTTGTGTAATGCACCAGTACCGCTGACAGGAAAACAGCCCCAGAACATGATGCTGCCAGTGTATGTATATGTTTGAGCCTGTATATATACTTCTGTCCCTGTGTGAATTAGAGAAAATTCAAAATAAATTCAAACTTGTGCACCTACTTGGCACTGCTCGAATTATTAAAATGTTTGCTGTGCAACGATTCCACCCTGGAGAAAGAAGCCAAAATGACCATGACATTCATGCTCATGATGAGTGTATGTAAACCTCTGACCACAACTGTAGGTAACATTAAAAAAAGCCTATATAATGACCAAAAAACTCCTATTTTTACTAAAATTGCAAGAAATAGCAAATGTGATGTATAACCTCAGAGATATTGTGGCATTTTCTAAAATATCAAGGTATAGAAAACTGGGATTACTTGTTCTTTAATCAACCTGCAGTCAGTGTCATAAACCGCAGGTAAGTAAACTGCAGAAATAACACAGAGCTGAGCGACATAAAAGGGTGATAGTGTTCATAAGTGGCATGCAGAAGTGCAGCAGTGTTGTTATCTTCAAAGTCCTTTGTTTTGTCGGTGTGTGTATAGATTAATACAACAGACACTGAACAAAAAAATGCATGTGAAACGGCTGAATGGATGTTCAGGAAGTTCCTCTTGGAGGTAAAAAGTTATTTTGCCGATGCTGTGGACTCATTTTTTGTGTGTAAATTTGCATTTAGTTCAGGTGAAAGCATCGTTTAAGCACCCATCACTCGCTTTAATTAGCATCATTCAGGTAGCTTCATGTGCCACAGTGAGCGGGGACAGCATTCACAAAGCATGCTTGGAAACTGAACACAATAGGGAAAGTTAGATTTAACAAAACCAATATATTTCAATTGTAGTATTAAAATGGAGACAGAGCTTAGCTGCTTTGTGAATAAAGCTTGTGGAGCAGTGATTCACCTGAAACCATCCAAGTAAAGGAAAAGAGGCAGGATGCAGTAAATTAAAGACAAACAACAGCAGAAAAACAAAAACACACCAGGTCTAATCTTTTCTGAGAGTTGAATGAATAAAATGCTTTTCATTCACTGTCTCAGCCGCAGGGTCGTGTTCGGGTGTCGGAGGTGCGCAAGAGGGGTGCAAATATATATACATATTATATAAACCCTACTACTCACCCCAGTTTGTACGCGATCATTCAATTAATTCCTGTGTTTCAGAAAACTGCAAAGATGTTAAGCATGGATGAGTGAGAGGACAGACAAGACAACTGGAGACAATTAAACAAAACACAGGAGTGAAGCCTGAGATGGGAAGAGCTGGCAAAGACAGTGACAACATACAATGTGTTCAAAAAACAAGGCTCGTTGTCAAAAGTCTTACATTATTTTAAAAGCGTATTTTTACGCTCTCCTGATTTATGTACACACTCAGAGACAAACTTACCTGTAGGCTAGAGATGGCAGAAGGCGGGGTCATGAGGCTCTGCTCCAATAGTGGATTAAGAGGGGTGTTTCCTGGGAGGTGAGTGGCACGCCAGTAAACCTCCAAGTATTCAGCCAAATGCTCACAAGCATCTTCCAACTGGTTCTCATCCAAAATGACATCAAACATATCCTACGAATGTACAACATGAAAAATTAGACTGTAACTCAGTGGCATTCTGTTAGGACAAGCAGTGCTTGCATTATTAAATCTAGAAATAAAGTAAAATACATTGAAACATTCCAAACTATAGCGATCTCTCTCCTCATCTCAGACAGTGCTGTCATAAAGCACCTTGCCTGTCAATTAATACGCACCCAGTCTGTACATTACTGCCATCTTGTGTTAGGTAGTTGGCTATTGTCGCTGAAAGCTGTGCTTATTTCATGACATAGCAAAGTGTAGTCGTCTCCTTCTCTGAGGGGGTGTCTGTTTCCTGCTAACAATAACTGCTGCTAGGCAAGCGGAGAGGCCAGCAGTTTTTTTTCTGGTGGTTTGCGCATGGGCACTGCGGATAAACCTCTGGTCTTTGATGGTAAACTAAGGGGAGAGCAGAGTGCGAGGCAAGCTGCCGCTGGTCTGCTTTCACTGCTTTCACTGCTTCAGGATCAGTTATGACCTGCGCTTTGTGTGGAAACACAGCTAGCATTAGCAAGTTTTCTCTTGCTAATCACCTTGGCCAATTTCTGAGATGTAGAGGAGATGGCACGTGAAAACATTTTTAATAACTTCAATACATTAGAAAGGAAAGCAATGTCAAGGCAGCTCTGACCATGCCTGGTCTAATAAAACAGGCAAGTTGAACAGGCGCAAGCTCAGGAGCACTTTTAGATTAGCATCTATGAGAATGTCTGAGTGCAATAAGCTTAACCAGCTGTTTTGCTAAAACTCCACCTTTTTTTTTCATTCGTATTTTAATCCCCCTGTAGATACTAACAGTTAACCATGCCACACACTGCTCAAGCCTTTAATTCAGATGATTTTTTTTTATATTAAATATTTGAATATACTTTTTGAAAATCAAAAAAATCATTTTACATGATCATGTAAAATGTCCAAACTGTATGGACTTATTACAAACTGTAGCACTCACAGGGGGGCACTGAGAGAGTTTGTCTGCAGCCATCATCTGAACATTCAGGTGCTTGCTCTGAGACTTCCCCCTGGATTTGATCAGCCTCTGGAGCACCTGAGAAAAAGAAACAGATGGTGTAAGAAACCAAGAAAGATAAGACTGCCTTAATCTAATGTTCATGAGCAAGGTGTACCTTTGGTGAGGAAACTTTAACATAGACAATGATGGGTGCAAGGGAGGTTTTGGCGAGCTGTGCGGGATGGTTGATGGTGTCTGCGTCCAGAACAACCAGTTGCAGGGTTTTGGCGAGTTCAAATATCCTTTCAATCTCACTCTGAACCTCAGCTGCACAGACAAGAAACATTAGATTATCAAAGTTGATTCCCTTCCCTAAATGTAAAATAGAGGTGGCCAACCTCAAAATACAACAATTTTGGTTTGTCATTAAGTGTGAACTGGATAAGATCTTCACCACTGGCATCAATGGCACCGGATGATACTGGAATATGTGTCACTGTGGATTCTCTATTTATTTATTTGTATTCTTGAGCCGGGTTGTTTGTTTTGTCTGTTTTGTTTTATTCTGTTATGTTGGTTTTGTTTTGTTTAATGATGGTGTCAGTGTAAAGTTTAAAACTCAATAAATACATGGAAGAAAAAAAAAATTGCTTCCCTTCAAAAAAAGAAAGAAAAAAGAAACTTGTGGAACTTTCATACTGGCATCAGCATAGCTTACCTAAGCTCGAGCGAGTGTTGGATCTCTCCATTATGGGTCTTTTGTTAAGGACAGATCTCTTGGCTAAGGACAGGTCGGCAGTTACACGGGTGATTGAAATTCTGTGGACAAGTTGCAAAATGCAGGTAAATATACACTGAAACTCTTTCACTGAAATAAAGGCCTGGCTTTCACCAACTACTTGATTTATTATATAATCTCCCCATTTTACTGACCTTCCCTCAAATCTGTGTTTCAGGAAGTCAAAGAGAGCTTTCTGCATCATATCTGTCACCTTTGGGAACATAACAAAAACAATTATTACAAACACATTATAATTAAAAGGCTAAGACATCCTGCTTCCTCTTATTGTTTTTCAAATGTATGCTGCTAGAGTTGTTCATGTTAGTACTAAACATGGTCAAATCAAATAAACCAAAATGTTATGCTTCAGACTGCTCTTAACACTTGACTCTGGACATTTTTTTCTATTCTTGGCTTGGTACGATATCAGTGAAAGTGGATTCACCCATCCACCTGCTAATCAGCCAATCAGAAGAATGCTATTTTGAAGGGAGGATGGCAGGAGGTAAAACAGCTTCTTTCAGCGAGTGGATAAACTGTACTTAGCACCAAGGCCCAGTTTAACATAAATAAAGATTATTTTAAGATCTGGATCCTGCAAAGTGGTTTTAGTGAAGTCAAAGATTTATAAGTAACTAAAAAGTAAAATTCTGGAAATTACCAAAACAGTTCAAATAAATAAACAAAACATAAAATGTTTGGGTTACTACAGTAAAGCGTACTAGGTACACTTGTTAGACTGTTCGCTAAATGTCTAATTAGCCAATCACATGGCAGAAACCCAAAAAGTCCACTTGAATCAAAGTACAGTTACTTCATAAAAGACAAAAGCTTGAGTACAGGAGTCATGAAAACAATTACTTGTGCAAAAGGATGAAACTGTCTACTGAAAAATAACTTATGAGTAAAAAAGAGACATAAACATGCAACTGTATCAATAGTCCAGCTTTGATGAAATTCTTGATCCTAATTTCCTAAAAGTAGTAAGTAGTGTTAATTACAGACTGCATAATCGTCCAAATTTCCAAAAACTGTAATGGCTGTCAAATGGCCCTTAACAAAGTATAAATTCAGGGTCTGAGGACTTTCATAAATGCAAAATCACAGTGTCATTTTCTCATTATGAGTGTAGACTAAATAGCAAAAAAGTCATCATTTAATATTTGAATATTTTCCAATAACTTTCAAAGGACAAATTTACATGAGCTAATAACGAATGCAGCAGTGCAAATAGTGCAGAGGAAAGCAGTCGTTCTGTCTGCTGGAGGTGAAATGGGGAGAAGCTGACCTCATAGCCCTTCAGCGATGGTCCCACGAGAACCACCGGCCTCATAGAGGGCACCACATCATAGGGAGGGACATGTTCCTACCAGAAATAGAGGAGGACAGGAAAGGGGATAAAGAACAGCGAAAACAGGGGTGAGAAATGATGGGAGTTGGGTTTGGTTGTTGTTTTTTACCCTCATATTCAATCAAACAATGACCGAAAAACCAGTATTAAGACCTGAAGTTATTTAAATGCATTTTGGTTTTATAATATTACATAACAATAATTACTGGTATTAGTTAATCAACTAACCTGACAATGAGACAGGTGACAGAAAAGGGATTGGTTAGTTGTAAAATATTTAAAGGTTTTGCTAAAATCACTCATTTTAAGATCAGGTGCTTCCAGTGTACTACTGCACTGATTATTTTAATATTAACTCCATAAAAAAACAATTAAGCAACCTCCTATACTCACAATCTGTTACACCAAGCCTGCTTGTAGTTTCTAATTGTATAACCTATTTTTGTTTATTTTCCTTGGCCTCTCTTACTTTAGGGAATTCAGTATTATCTTCTACAAACTCTGTGTTGTTTAGAGTGAAAAATTAAAAAAAAAAAGCATGAATTATAAGCAAATTCTACATCATCATAAAGTACCAGAACCTACCTGTTTTTGCTTCTGTTTAGCTTGTGAAAACAAGAAAATAGCAATCAGTGACAGAAACTGATAAAAGACAGCAGAAGCTGCTTTTTGTTTCAGGACCAGAAGAAGGTTTGCTGTACTTACATTCACCTGCAGATGGCGGCGTCGTCCTCCAGCTCCCTGTCACCATGTCTCCTAAACTTGAGGAGTTACCTCCTGTTTTCCTGCAGAAGCAGCAGCAAAGACACATTGAACTACCGAAGCTGTTTTGTGGAAATAGATCACCTGAGATGAAATGAAATAGCTGACCTCTGTTTCTGCTCCTGTTTCAGTCGCATTGCCTCCAGTCGTAGAGGGCTGGGGATGAAGGTGATGTCTGCTCCTTCTTTTACTAGCCGGCCGATCCACCAGTCATTATTGTACTTCTGTTAAATTCAGTTCAAAAGTAGCACTGGTTTACATACAGCATGTGTCTTGTTTTAATATAATGAAAGGGCATATTATTATCATTATTATTAGTAGTAGTAGTACTAGTATTATTCAAAACAGATAATCTCACTTCTTTGATGTGCAGGAAGTCTTTGGCATCGAAATTGACTGCAGCTCCTTGGACTGGACAGTCCTCATCCAGAGCTCCACAGTAACTCACATTTGTCTTTACTGCAAACGCTACAGGTTTGGACTGTGGTGTCAACAAATAAGAACATGAAGAAGACTTGTCAGTGATCCAAATGCTCTGCAAACATGTGAGACTCGAGGACAAGAACAGAGTACAATAGATCAACTCCTTGTTACTTGTTACTTCCTTTGATTGAATCAGCAACCAATCACACAGCACAAAAGATGGTGACCAGACTAGCAGATTATCAAAGGATGTGACCGGGTGGTAATATGCCAAATATGTGGCTCAAATAGGAACGCACCAATACAACATTTACATTGGATAATGGTCAGATCCTTACTCAGAAATCAGTGACAGTGATTGTGCACATGATGTCACATGATGTCACCTTTCATATTGTTCTGTTTACTTCACCGCACAACAGCAGCAGCTAGCAGAAGCACTAACAGCAAAGTGTTAGCAGTTTAGATGCCTCCTTTACCAACAACCCGTCTTTCTAATAACAATTTTTTTAAAGTTACGTCAACACACTGCTTGTTTGCTCATTTATTATATTCAGTCAGAAAAGTATCAGGTAGAAGCTGGTGCAAAAACATGTTGGAAAGCTTTTAATATGGTTACAGTAGCATAATGTGTCATAGTCAACTCAAATAATATTATTTTGCTCCAACTGTCCTCTGAAAAGTAAACTAGCACAACTGTAAAAGACAAAGGTACTTAGACTAGTGCAAATACATTTGACAAATCCATTAGTTATCTTGGGCCTGTTGTTGCTTATTTTTTTTACCAATTAATATCAACTCATTAAAAATATACTCTTGGTTACAGAGTTAGGAAAGATATGTTTAAAATTAATAGTGATGCTTCCATAGACATAACAAATGACTTCCTGCCTCTTTCTCATAGTGATGAACAAAGTTTGATCATTTAACGCTAATTTAGCGGTATCAAACAGCACAAACGATGAAAAATGATTAGATTTTCAGATTTCTTTGTAAAAGCACCGACATTAACATCTCCTTTGCTGACTTTTACCTACAACCTAGACTCTTCTACTTCAAAATTCAACTGGAGAGATAGAGCCAAATGTTTCTTAGATATTTTCGTTCATAAACAGTCTAAACACAGCAATGTGTAGCTACGATAATGACTGTATGGTGTACCTTAGCTCTGTCGAGCTGCTGTTGTGCCTGGCGCTCGGCTTCACGCCGATACGCCTCGCGGTCCTCCTCTGCTGACAGGTCTGAATCAGATGGTCTACTGGTGTACGAATCAGCTGACCCCTGTCGGGAAAGAGTGACATGATATTAGTGGCACAGTGTTTAATAACTCAGTGAGTCACATGAAGATCATCCAGTCATGTTAACATTACTTAGGCTGTATTACTGTTTGTTTTTTCTTTCATCTGCTTCTCCCTTTTAGCGTTTGTTTGAGTGCAGGTGTGCATGCAAATATGTGCCTGTACTCATGAACACATTCATGTGTGTGCATCTACAAAACAATGCGTTGCTCTCCCACACCAGCCATCTTCTGAGAGGCCAAATATAGCACAAAGGAGGCAAGAGCTTCCTCTTCTCTCCTGCTTGGCCCCAATCCAGTCCATCATCCCCCACAGTGCAGCATATATACATCATTTATTCCCCTGTTTATTCTCCAAGGACATCTCCTCATTAGCAAAATATATGCTGGTTATCATTTTTCATTGTAGGACACATACCAAGGATGGCTAGCATGTCATGCTGAGGGCGAGGGATAAAGCAAACAAAGAGCTATTTTACACAATAAGTAAAATAGTGAAAATAGCTTCATAGGTCCTTCTTTTATTCACAAAAAACTCTCATTTTCTTAAAATAGCTGCAACCATTAGTCAATTAATCAATTAGTCAATCAACTAAAAATGAACAGGGAAATATTTAGGTAAACATTTTAATCAGATTCCAGTACCTCAAGTGTGACGTTTTCCGGTTTTTCTTGATCTCATGTGAGAGTAAAGTTAATATTATGGTTCTGAACTGTTAATGGAAAAAAAGGCTTTTCAAAATAGCCCCACAGATTCAATCAATAGTAATAATAACAATTGCAGTTTGTATACAATGTACAAATGGACTTCCACAGTAATAGTTTGGTTACTGCGTGTCCCTGTGAGCGTGTGAGTTCTCCTATATTTGGCTTCTCTTAAGGAACTCAGTTCTGAATCTGTCAGCAAAAAGAAAACCAAGTCAGAGAAGACAAAATACAAAGGGGGTTGTGGCAGGAGAGAAAGAAAAATCTGTGGTGGTGGTCATGAAAATGCTAAGGTAAACCTCTATAAATGACATGATCAGCCATATTGTTGTAAATAAAACAAAATGTTGAGAAACTAAAAAACAGCAGAAATACAGTTCACTTTGGTTTTCCTCTCCTCCAGAGTGCAGCGATTCAGTCCCGATCATCCATCTTGCCCACATATACAAACAGATCCTCTGGAGGACCAATTAGCAACAGCAAAACAAAAAGAAGTACAGGCACATAATATAGACACACACACATACACAAAGTGTCCAGACATACCCCCCCCCCCTCCACAAAACAAAACAAACAAACAAAAAAAGAACCAGCCAGCACCTTTGCTTTCTCTGCACTTCAAAACGCATGCATGCAATCCAAAATAAATCATCATCTACAGTACCACTGCAAGCGAACACCTCTCCTCGTTTCTTTTTTTGGTGTGGTGGTGTCTGTTAGATAACTAGATCTGATTTCTAGCACTCAGAAGCTCTGCAAGGCAACACTGCACCAGTGCCAGAGAGCAGCACCGTCAGAAAAAAGGAGGGTGAGAAAGAACGGGTAGAAACAGACAGCGAGAGAGAGAGAGGGTGGGGGGGAGGGAATGGAA
>NW_024582452.1:931430-941630 GCF_018398535.1 Haplochromis burtoni
AAGAGGATGTTTACGAGTGAGTGATGGAGATGCGAGAGGTTTTATGCAACGATAAAGACAGGCTATCTAACGGGAAAGATGAGATTAGGACAGAGTAAAATGCTGTGAAGGACTGGAATGAGACCTACATATCTTTCCTTACTGCAGATACACGAAAAGATGGGAAACAGAGGGAGGTGGAGGTGGTGGTGGTGGAGGGAGGGACCGTGACCACATGAGACAGACGCACACAGATACCGGAGAGAATTGCATACCTGGCTGATTAGCAGGACGGCGCTAGAGTCTGATAAAGACATGAATGTGAATTTTCTCACTCTAACAACGATCCCTGTCTTCACTGGGAATGCTCACAAACACACACAGACATAAAAGCGGAATAAATATGGTGGTGGGCGCAGAGGAAAGGTGTTATGTCAGAGTGCCTTTTAATGATGTTAGAACACAGAGAGCTTTTTGTTAATAACGTTTAGACAGGGGAGCATGCACCTGTGCTGCACGCTCACTAACTTACCAACTGTTAAATTCTCCAAAGAGCAGCTTTACCACCAACGTCTTTTAGGTGAAGCTTGGCTGCATTGCAGAGTGTAACAATATAAGAACATCCTTATTGTGTTTTCTAAGGATGTCTTGTTTTTTGTTTCTGGTTTTTTGCTGCTAATGTCCCTGTCTGCAGACTAAATTTAACTCTGTTCCTTCCTACTCTGCTTCTGTGATTATTCTTCACACACTGCAACACTGATGGCCCCAACTCCACAGGGAGGGGCCAACAGGGAAGTGTGTCATCTAACTAGTCGAGTCCTCAGAGGGCCAAGTCATCCTACAGGCTAGGGACCGAACAACAGAGGATTTCCACACTAATTTGATTAGGCGGATTTCACTGATACTGTTCTGTTCTTTTCCCCCCTCCTTCTGATAAGACATGTAGAGATGTCTTTACTACTGGCTCAAGACTAATGAATTTCTTAGCCATGGTAGAGTAACTTTACAGAAGCACAACCCCATTAACAACAAGGAACAACTGATTATTGATTTATGATGTTGATAAATCTTATTAGATGAAAAATGTGGCTTTTGAGCTGCTAAATACGAGAAGGTGGCATAAACTCAGTTAATCTGATATTAGACATCATGTGTACATGTGTTGTGGTAACAAAGCAGAAGCTTTCTTTGGATTAAATTACATGTGGGTTCTTCCCTATGATGTGAGTCTTTAATATTATGTGTAGTAATTTGAGCTGCCATTAATACAAAAATTGGGTGTATATTTTACGCAAGTACCTCCAAAAATCAGAGTTATTGACTGTATTAACCCTATTAAAATTTTATATTTTACCCTTTTTCACCTTCATTGACATAATTTATTACTTGTTTACTTGTTCTCCCAAATTTGATTTCAATGTGAAAATCCAGTCGCTACATGAAGTTTAAGGTTTACAGGCAGCAAAACCTTGGGAAACTCACATGACCTTACCATTGAAAACAAAGACCAGTAAACACAAGCTCCAGCTGAGACTGATGTGAAGGTCTTTAGTTTTGAAGTGACTCTGTAATTAGTATTGGACAAACTGAAAGTTTGATCTCATTAAATGTATAATAGTGTCTCGTCATCCTCTTAAAGTCTGGGAAAAATCCATCCAATAGCTGTTGAGTAAATCCTGGCAATCAGCAGGCTGGCATCCATCCCTGCTGCCATGTGGCTAACACAGCAAAAAACAATGGATACCTGCCCTCTGTTTTGCTGACAATAGTATTTCACAGTATGCCATAGTGGTATTATTACTGCACAAGTGGGCTTTTACACGTTGGCTCATACTTCTGTCAGGAGTGTATACAATACTTAAAAAATGTAATTCCATTATTATTTAAAAAATTAAGCAAAAATAAAGCGAAACCACACAAAAAATTTTAAATGATCTCATTTTGCCTCTGTTAACAAAAATGACATTTGTGCCTGTTATGTTTTAAAAAAGAATCTGTTGGCCTTGACTAACACGATATCTTTGCCTCACCTGAAAAACTACAAAAAGCAGACACAACCTCTATTTTGATCACAACTCATTTTGAAGCTTCTCTGGTCTCTTTTCTTTATCCTCCATCTGTCCTTCCTGTTCTTGAATATAGTGACAGCTGTTAACAGACTGTTGTGCTACTGTGTAAACTGCTGTTCTTCAGTGTTCATATCATGCATAAAATGATGCCCTGCACATATTTACAGTGATGTTAAGTGAACAGAATTTGTTAATCAATACTTTAGATATTCTCTAAACATCTCATGTGATGGCAGTTGGTCCTGAAAGCTGTCATGCATGCACATACATAACTTTCCTCCTTAAAAAGAAACTGTGCAATTTAAGAATGTCTGTGTGTTTTCGCGTTTTTTGCAAGGCCACTATTAAACATAAAATCTCAAGTGAGCCCGAGGACCAGGGCTAATGCAAACCGAAGAAGCTGCTAAATAATCAAATTGAAACTTAATTTCAATGTCAAGATCAAGTCGTACATGGTGACAAACATGTTTTTTAGAACTGTGTCACGTTGTAACTCCAGTGTTTTCCCCAGGCTGAGATTTACAGTTTAACAGTTCTCCTTAAACGCCTCACTTGTTAACTCTGACATCATTAGCCATTTCAGGGCTCCAAATGCTCCTTCTGTTCCCAAAAGCAAACAAACACTGAGGCACCAATGAGGCTTAAGAATGGTCCAAATTCTTTCAGCTCTAATAAAATGATGAGTGTAGCTGTTTCAGGTGTTACTGTAAAGTTTAACTTGACAAAAACAGGACGTATGAGTTTAATCTAGCTAGCTGGAATCTAAAGATGATACACCGTGTTCTGACTGAAGGACTGGGCAATAAAGTGATAAAGATAGTTAATGCGAAATAGGTTTTCCGTGATATGAGACATAATTAAAGTCTATAGAACGTCTGTGTTTTGAAGGACAACACAAAAGGCCAATGATAATGAGAATAGTACTGTGCCAAATCAATCAGGTGGCTGGAACAGAGTTGGAGCCACATCAGGTTAGACTGAGGAGTCTAGGAGGCGTGGGCTACCACAGCTGTATACACCAGCACAACAACAGAAAATCAAGCAGTGCCATCCCTGCACAGCTGACAATTTACCTGCACAATGCAAGACTTTACAAGACTCTTTCTCCCGTAACATGCCTTATGACAAAAACGAAGAGACACAGATGTATCACAAATGCAAGCGCCTGTGTTATGGTAACACCTGATGTCAGTAAGTACAGTCAAAAACACAGAACTTTAGCAGCTGATTAATGTAACTGACCCTTGTTACTAACTCCCTGGCCATAAACACACTGAGTGTAGAGAGTGTCACACTTCTCTACCGCATCAGATTTCATCCGATCCGTGTATGAATCTCGCTGCCCACCTCACTGCGACTGTACTGCATTCCCTGGGCTGTAATTTTTTTTCCATTTATTTTTTGCTTTGGAGCATAAGCCAACCACAGTCGAGTGAATATGAGTTTTTTAAATGTTCTCCTTTGTTTACATTTTAGCGTTTCTTACATTTATACTAAGGATATTTAAACAGAATGCTTTGTTTGTTTTTTGTCTTATTTATGTTTTTGTTTCCAAACAATTTAAACCAGTTTGAATCTATACAAATTAAGAGGTTTTATTTAATAGTTTTAGCAGATTTAGATTTCATTTTGAATGAATCTCTATGTATTTATTTGGAATTGACAAATAAAATGTAGTTTTTCATTTTGATTTTATTTTTAAGTAACACTTTAAGCTTTTAACTCGTCAGATTAAAGATTTTAGTTTACTGTACATACCTAAAGACATATAATATTCTACAGCAGTGGCCCCCATGGACCGGTTTATGTCTGACAAAATTTTCATGGACCAGCCTTTAAGGTGTTGCGGATAAATACAACAAAATAAAAACCAGTACTGGTACCCCCCAAAAAAGAAGATTTATTCATAACACACGGGAAAAGACCCATGGAAACCATGTTAAAGATAAAAACGATAAAAGAAAATAACAGTAAAAACCAATAAAAACCCTGAAAACCATAAATTTCACACCCAAACCTCAACTTTTTTTTTTGGGATATTAAGAAAGTAAAAAAATATCACACTGCTTTAGACGTAAACAAAAACCTTAAACCACCAGTCACATTTAGAGGGTAATTTGGTTGGACTCTTTGTATAATGATATCCTACTTCGTCGCTAGCTACAGAGCTATGGTTAGGCCTATATAAACACATTAGCAAAGGAAGCTGTGGGATGACGGTTAAATGCTCTCAACAGAAGTACATATTGAGGGTCTTGAATTGAAAGAGGAAAATACCATCATATGGCAGGTAGAGCAGGGCGATATGACCAAAAATATTTATCACGATATACATTTGAAAATCTGCGATAACGATATAACTGACGATATAATTGACACTAGACAAAATACTTTACAACTCCTTAATTCATTAGTGCAAAAAAAAAAAAAAAAAACATCAACGTATTTTCACTTAAACAAACAGCTTTTTTGAAGTGCATTAAAATTATATAGCTTAGCAAAGTCGTACTGAAACATTTGACAGATTTTCGAGCGACCGTGTACCACATAAAATCGTTTCGAGGTCAGTAAACACAACCAGAATTCATACATAAGGCACACGGGATTATAAGGGGCACTGTCGATTTTCAGAAAAATCAAAGGATTGATTTTAAGTGTGCCGTATTTTCCAAAAAACACGGTAATAACGACGGCCCGCTAGCATGCGCTACCAAAAATAGTGCTTTGTGTATCTGACGGATGAAAGCTAAACCAGTGCCACACCACTGAAGTTGCAGCATTTTTACAAACCAATTCTGGTTCATCCGTTTCATTCAACGATCCACTTTCGCTCTTCTCATTCTGCGTCGCTGCCATGTGCGTATGTAAACAAAGGCACTACGCGTGCGCGTTTTACCCATATTCTATCGCGATATTTCATTTTCCTATCGTTGCCCAACGTGAACGGTATGATATAGCCCAGCCCTAATGGCAGGTATAAGACACAGAAAACAGACAAAACTTTAACCAAGACGATGCCTAAAAGGAGCCTTCTGAGGCTGAAAAGGTCATGATTCTACGTTTCGTGTCTACATTGAGTTTAACAGAAAATCCAAAAATCCAAATGATTTTCAAAGTGTATAGATCAAATACATACAGAGACTCCTTCTTTTATGAGAGAAATAAAATGCAGGGACAGCATGCTAATGCAAATTTCTATGGTTTTATTAAACCATAGGTAGCAGATTATCCAGAGCAGCAGCAAAATACATTATTCAGCATGCTGAAAACCCTTTCCCTCTTTGCAAATATTCTGAGCAAAAACTCCAGCAATCAGGATATCCAGCAACCAAATATCTAATTTCAAAAAGTGTTTCGATTAGCTGTGCGGTCGTAATTCAACGTCAGCGAGTTCCACGAGCTACAGAGCTCTCTGAAACACACTGCAATAAATCAGTCTGTGGTTACATCAATATGGAAGGCAAGATCAGGCATACTGCATGTCAAACTGCAAAACTCAGAAGAGGTGTGAAGAGCAGCTGAGGCAATCATAAAGTCAAACAGGTGAACGAATGAGCGAAACAACGAGCATGAAAGAGGAAGACAAAGCAAAAGAGAGACAGGTGAAGCGGCTACAACATGATCCTTTAGAGATGTTAGGAAATCAATAGAAGAAGAAGAATCTAACTGTATTATAAGTCTTTGTACTTACTCAGTTGATGTGGTGATGGTGATGCTGCCAGTCCCTCCCTCTCTATAAACTACATGCTGCGTGCAGACAGACCGCACTATGTCCCATCACCTTACCTCACTACAACCTGCACTGGAGCAGACACCGGCAACACCTTCTTTTTCTATTCTTACCTCATCACATCACAACACAACAACGAGTGCAGCTTTTGCGTCACCTGATCAAACCGCCTCTTTAAATTTACATCACATTCTTACTCATTTCCATTACAGTCCAATTCATCGGAGGAGAAACTGAAGAAACTGCTGTTATTATCATGCACTCCCTGAAGATTTCTCCTCCGGTCTCAAAGCCTCGCGTCCTACATATAACACATACATCCATACTGCTTATTGTATCCTGCTGCAGAAATGAGTCATACTCCACTGCTCCTACATAGACACCCCACCCCTATCACAGACAAGAAACTATCTGCTCTGTTTGTGAATTTTACTCCTTCTGCATTAAACACTTTGTCATATCAGCAATGGGAGCAGGAGGAGGCGGGGTGCCTGTTGTGCGTGCAGGGAGAAGGTAATGATTGAAAAGAAACCAAAAAGGTGCTCGTGTGAACACTGAACCCACACATCACATCGCCCGAGGCCTTCAAAATGAGAGTCATGAATATTTTAAACCGTGCAATATTCTCTGGAAATCTGGAGATTGTCATTAAGCCTCGCGATCTGGATAACTAATGTCCCCTTCAGAAGAAGATGTCTGCTCAGCCCTTTCCCCCCCCTTCTTCTTCTTCTTTTTCTCACGCCTCTCAGTTACACTGTTCCTCATTCCTGTTCTGTAAATGAAATCGAGGTATTTTATTTATTTATTTTACAGACCCTTATGCTTGCAGATTATTCACACCTATAAGAAAGGAACATGATGCCTTTACCCCTTAAAACCCTCTAAGTAAATGTAATGTGGAGATTAATGAAGAAGTGGATAATGAACTGCTTCGCTACTTTACCAAATTTTTGCTGCTTCTAGTCTCTCAAATTAAGAAGATGCTGCTTATTTGTATCATAAAAGATAGTAAACGAGCTGTGGGTGAAGGCGAAGCTGTCGATTCACTGGTAACAAAAGTTTGTACAGTCATCTACATCTGTGGGCTGTGGGTAGTGACCAAAAGAACAAGACTGTGGATATAAGGGTGTCTGGTGTCATCTGGTCTATAAAACACTCACAAAACAGTGCAGAAAACCCTAAAGTGATGGAAGTTGCTATAATGTAATACAACAAAAAGGGTTTAAAACGCTAAAATTTGGCACCTTTGATTAAAACTAACTCAATCGGTTAAGGATACTACTGCTTATTATTAGTGTAATAGCTTCAGCTTTACTTTGAGAGATTATCTGACCAACTGACTTTTCAAGGTTATTTTTGTTAAATGTTTTCTCAAAGTGCAAGGAGTCAGAGTAAAAATTGATCAGCCAGGAATCAGAATCGTCTGATTTTCAATGTTCTGAGTCTCACATATGACACAAACATTTTTGTCTATGCACAGTGGTGTGAGCAAATAATCACTTGCACACTCACAGTCACAGTAAACTGTGGCGGAACCGCCACAAAAACATTTCTACACTGAAATCACCTTCACCCAGCCGAGCATGGACATTTAAAGAAGCTAACAAAGGGGAAAGTAGCTGAAGCTTAAGCTACCCAGAGCTCAGATCCAGGCGCAAAAACAAACAAACAACAACAAAAATGCAGCAACTGTGTGAAAATGTAACACAATGTGTGAAAAATGTTTTTAATACATCTGTTCTAAAAGTGCAGCAGCCTCGGTATGAGCAGTCACAGGATCAAAGCAGTAATGAGGAAAATTATAGAGACAAGCAAAATGATGTAATGAAAACAATGTAAGCGCCTGACAATTGCTTTGTTAAAGAAATATGTTGCACCTTCTTTTGTTTGGTAAAGTAAAATATGTCAGATAAAGGTGAATGTATATCGTCTTATCTTCAGTTAATTATTTATCCCTCTTTCCAAGAAGCAAAGGTCTTTATTTTCAATTAGTTAACTTAGTGTACTGGGGGTAGGCGGAGATTTGTAAAGTTTAATAATATATTTTGTTATTAAAATTACATTTTGAACTGATTTTTTTTTTTGTAAAGGCTGTCAATTATAGTTTTCAAAAGAAAATTGTAATTGACAAAATCATAAAGAGACAAGTAACTTTAATCTTCATCAGGACAGAAAAACCTAAAGTAAAAAGTTGCCATTCAAATCTAATAAAATAAACTGTTAAAAACTTAATAAACAATAATGTTTAAAGAGCCTTTTTATCTATTTGTTTAATTTACCTCAGTTTACCTGACTTTTTCCAGGCCTGCTACGTTTCCCTTGTAAAGGTCCCTTGTAGGTGGAGTTAATCAGTGTAAGTGGGAGCACCTGGCTGGTCTCCCTGAAACATTTACAACATTTGCTTCTTATTTGGTCTGCTTTAGCCCTGTTAGCTCGGAGTTTATACTAAACAACACCTTCCACTCATCCCACTGCTGACACACTGATAATACTGACTAACACACCTCATATTGCCAAGTATGGTGCCGATCTGTTTTAATTAATACAGTTGTGCACTTTTGAAACTGTCCTCCTATTTGTCACAACTTACGAGTTGGACCACGACAATGGA
Organism: Haplochromis burtoni; assembly: GCF_018398535.1. Lineage (NCBI taxonomy): Eukaryota > Metazoa > Chordata > Actinopteri > Cichliformes > Cichlidae > Haplochromis > Haplochromis burtoni. The sequence goes on from NW_024582452.1 coordinate 939,820, forward strand.
TGTGGTAAGCTGGCAAAATAAGTACACTTTCTTACATCTTTACTAACAAGTTTTAGATAAGCTGCAACACTAGTGAAACTGCTGTGTACCTCTATCTCTGCTGCATGAGTGCAAAGGCATGGCTGGCTCATACGTTTCCTGTTTTAGCTGCTGTTTGGCTCTATTGAGACCATCTTTCAAAATTCACACTCAAATTTTTATTCAGGATTTTTTCTGTCTTTGCAATATTTCTGATAAGGGTGCGTTGGTTGTTGGTTGTGATGTTTTATTTTTATTCTTTAGGGAGGGGACGTCGGGAATGGCAGTTAAATTGAAATATAATCTACAAACAACCATCACTGATAATAAATATATCTATGGGTGTATTAAGCAAAGTGCACTAAGGTGAATTATTGTGAAGCGCAAGAACTTGCCTTTGGTATTTTAAGTGTGCTGCTACTGATATATTTATGTTCACAGTAAATAAGATTATGAGCACATGGCTTTTACTGTTAACAGAGTATTTCTACTTCTCCTAAAATAATAACTCAGAATACTTGCTCCACTCCTGTCCCAGATAAGGAAAGTTGGGAGAAGTAGCAGATGATAAACTGTAAATCCTCGTATTTCAAAAATGGGAAGTGGTTACCTAAAGTCCCAATAAAGCCCCAATTCCAAAAATGGTGGAATGCCATGTAAATGTATACAAAAACAGAATACAATGATTTGCAACTCTCATAAATCCTTATTCACGATTGAAGATAGAAAACGGAAATATTTTAAGAAAAATTATTAGCTCCTTTTGAATTTAATTGCAGCAACATGTCTTAAAAACATTGGAGTGGAGGCAGCAAAATGTTAAAGAAGTAAATGGTACTAAAAGAAATGGCTGGAGAAACATTTTGCAACTAATCAGGTTTAACCACAAATACATCAGTAATATGACTGGGTATAAAAAGTATGTTAGAGAGGCAGAGTTTCACCAATATGCAAAAAAAAAAAAAAGTGAAACATGTTCTTCAATGTAAAATTTCCAAGACTTTGAGTATATCATCATCTATAATATCAAAAGTAACAGATTTTTGGAGAAATCTCTGTGTGCAAGGGACATCGCTGAAAATCAATACTGAGACCCTGTGATATTCAGTCCTGAACACTTCCAGAAATTGCTGTTTGAACACAGTTCTCTATACTATCTACAAATACAAGTTAAAGTGTGATCATACAGAGATGCAAAAATGGCTTAAAAAGCTTAAAAAGGACTGAAACACAGTGGAAAACTGTTTGGCTGTAATAAATCAAAATTTGAATTTAATTTATTATTTGTGTTTGCTTTGTTGTTTTTTTTGTTTTGCTTTTTTAAATCATATGCTATCATCCAGAATTTTTTTTTTTTTTTTAAAGACTCAGCAAGACGATGCTTAAAGCATTTAGCACATCATGAACCAAAGAATAAAGATAAACCAGTATGGTTGAGCAGCTAGGATCCTCTATCAGACAAAAATGGGTCAACACTTCCCTCCCAAAGGTCCAACAACTGGACTTCTCCGTTCCAAGATCTTTACAGACAGTTAAAAGAAGAGGGGATGCTGTGGTAAACATGGCCCTGTCCCAACTTTGACAGGTCTCGCTGTCACCAATTTCAAAGCGAGCTAGTGTTTTTTTTGTTTTCTCAAAATGCTACATTTTCTCAGTTTTACACATTTGATTTGTTTCGTTACACTTCGTTTATTGTAAATACAGTGGGGCAAAAAAGTATTTAGTCAGCCACCGATTGTGCAAGTTCCCCCACTTAAAATGATGACAGAGGTCAGTAATTTGCACCAGAGGTA
>NW_024582452.1:942987-952451 GCF_018398535.1 Haplochromis burtoni
CTCTGGTGCAAATTACTGACCTCTGTCATCATTTTAGGTGGGGGAACTTGCACAATCGGTGGCTGACTAAATACTTTTTTGCCCCACTGTAAATGTGGGTTTTATGAGTTTTGCAAATGATTGCATTCTGTGTCATTTATATTGCAGATAGCATCCCAACATTTCTGGAATTGGGTTTTTTGTTTCTGTTAATGCAGCTTAAAACCAAATTCCAAAACGGCACATGACAACTGCACCTGGTCCATGTGATTCCAACCCTCAATGTTCCACAAAACCGAACAACAGAGCACCTTAACGATATTCAACTTTGCTGTAAGAAGCTTTTTAATTTGATTTCAAAAGAGGGTGCTCCACTTTTTTTTTTTTTTTTTTTTTTTTTTTTCTTTTGCAAAAACACTTTTCTATGATTAACTCCAGCACATTGCAGATACAAGCTAAACATCTGGTTTTCTCATATCTGCCAAATTTGATAGTTTTGCTGAGTGGCAACGATCTCAAGTGATCTATTACGCTAAATAACCCAATACATCACAATGACTTCATATTTCGGATGATTTGTTCACAAACTGTAACAAGTTTATTTTTCTAAAGTAAAATATTAAAATTTAATTAAAGTAGTAAGTAAAACAAATTTCATGTCATCAGTATACATATATATTCATGTCAGTACATCGTATTGACACGCAAAGACACATTTTTTTTTTTTTTTTTAATTTATTTATTTTTTAACTAATTTCTCGGTTTCTGGAACACCATCTATCAGATTAACACAGTTTAAAATAATTCATGTTCCAGTTCAGCTGTTCAATATATAGCCTTTCAACTTAAAGTCAATATGATCATCTGAGAAAATCTTTCCCACCCCTTGCCCATTTCTACAATCCATTCAAAATACCTATGCAGCAACATCACATGGAGAATCCTTTTGTTTCCAATTACAGATACCTTTTTTCTTAAATAACACTAAAACTCCATCGGAGTCTTCCACACTTGTCTGACCTGAAAACATTAATTAAAAAAATACTGTGCTGTGTTGGGATTTTGGTTGAACCCTTTTTTTTTTTTTTTTTTTTTTTTGTCAAGCACTTTGCTACCCTCTACTGGGCAAAGCAACCTCTGCAACTGAGGGGAAAGCGCTGTGGATGAAGATGCAGAGCAGAAACTGTCACACTGATACGAACAAAATAAGTAGAGAATCATGCAGGTATTTTAACACCCCCATCCCCACCTCCACCAACAGCAACAACAGCCTATACCTAAAAAATAAAAATAAAAAAAAAAAATATGCAAGAGTTGCGTTACTGCCAACCAGACACTTCAGAGACATTGGCTCTGATGACAGATTTCAAGCACCTTATAGCTTTATTCCAACATTTAGAGCACACCATGACCTATATTTTCCACAGAACCTACACCTTTTTCCACCCACTAACAATCAGTGTGCAATAATGGGCCTGCAGTGAGACAATCCAGGCACAAAAGGAGCTTTTACCTGTCGTTTGATGAAGCTGGACGTAGTGTCGGAGGATGTGCTGCCATCTGAGCGTTTGAAGCGGCTCTTGCGCTTAGGCAACTTCCTGGGCAGCTGTGAGGAAGAAAGAGATGCACACGGGTGAAGAGATAAAAAGGGGAATGGGTAGATGGATGGCGATAGATAAAGGGATGCAACAACTCTCTAGCAGTAATACTGGCAGCAAGGCTGACTATAATTATTTCAGTGCTTTAGTTACTAATTATTTTTGCAGATTTGTATTATTCATACAAAAAATAAATCTACTGCTGGCTTTTAAGGACTGCAAAAGCCAAAATGTATGGTGATTAAGTGCAAAATAGCTGCTTTGCACCAAAGCAAGCAGTAACTCTGCCAGAATCACACATATTTCAGGGCTGCCTTTATTCGGCTTCACATGGTGGTTTGATTAATGCAGAGAGCCCCATCAAACTGGGGAGAAAGCCTTTCAGATTCAGGCTACAGGTGAGTCCAGAGTCACGGCCTGCACATTTGCACCAATATCCTGCATGAAAGTCCCATAATGTTACTGGTGTGTGCTGGTTTCCCTGCACTGGAGTGGATGAAGCGTAGCACGGAGGGTAAAAATGCACTGAAATAAATAATAAAGCATCAATGCAAAGGCCTGATCTGCGAGTTGAGATCAAAACAGCAAATGCATCGACACCCAAGGAGGTGTTAAACTGTTTATCTGTGTTTAATAGCCATAATATGAGGATACATGACCGTTCACCGGCTCAAGCATCAATCTGCAGTTTCAGAAAAGGCGGAGGTGAAAAAAGGGAAAACGGAAAAAAGTAGCTCGCTGCCAAAACGCGACGCCTCAGATTGAACAACAAGTAGCATCTGACACACTAATTAACCATTTTCCTCTTTTCTCGGTGAAGATAGAGTTAGATGCGAGAGAAATGGGAGCAAGTGAGCGGATTTACCTGGAAATAGTGCGACTGGGAGCCGGTTTCCACGGCAGACAGAGGGTCTACGGGCGATTTGGACATTTTGACTTGCACCATATATTGAGAGCGCAGGGAGGCGGGATGCACATAGACATGGGTTACTGGAGGAAACAAGAGGCATCAGATACAGTGAAGAGAGCGAAGAAGCGGCAAGCGGGAGGGGGGGAAACGGACACTAATATCCAAACTCAGCTGACGGGAAGGCTAGCTCATACTCCCGAATAAAAACAAAAAAGTCTGTGGCGGAGAAACGTAAAGGGAGTGGGGGGAAATACAGAAGCTAAAATAAACCGTTAACGCTGAAGCATCAGCGCACGAGCGAACCGTACAGGTCCGTACTAAGTGTGAGACTCTGCCGGGGGTGTCGGCGTTGATTAAAATGACACAAAAATCAATTCAGACCTGCTTACAGGCAACATTTGGCTTCTTTCTTTTTTTAGAAGTGCCTGGCTTCAAACAAACGCCGTGTTCCTTCTCGTCTGTGCATAATATTTGCTTGTCAAAGAAGGATTCAAATAGTTGAAACCGCAGTCAAATAAATGTGGAACCTTCAAAGAGGGCAGCTTTGAAGTCATATTTTAGAGGAGAGGTGGATTTTAGTTGAACGGGTTTGTTTTTCTTTGATCACCTTTGCCTCAGTAAAAGTGGTACTTTCTCACGAGGCATCATTTATAGTGCTTTATTGGTGATTGATAATAATTTATAAATACATTATAGGTTATTTAGGAGCTATTAATCACAGATACCCAGCAGTCTAATAGATTACGTAGTGTGAACTTGGATTATATGAAACCTAGTTAAACTCGTTTCAAAATTAATCCATCTGAAATCAGTAGGTTTAGATTAATACAGGCGTGCAAGCCAGGACTGGCCTGCTAAATGTTCCAGTATGATCGACTAAGATGAGATAAGATAAGATAACCCCTTATTGTCATTGCACAGTCATACCTAGTACAACTAAATTGGAAACTGTCCCACGTCGACACTAGGCACAACTAAACACAACAAAACACAACACAGCACAGCACACCTTTGCAACGTGTAAAAACTGAGGCTAGACTTTGCATTGCAATTTGCACCAGGAAGCGCTGTGGTGCAAGTAATGTCTAGTAATGAGAGTTTTGTCATAAATTTAGGTCACTTTTACAGCTTTCTTCTTTTAAAACCTTCTATACCACACTCAAGATTGACGCTGATGTGTGTCTTTAGGTTAGATAGTTAAGATAATAGTATCTCTTTGTTATGACAGTAAAAGACATATTGGTGAAATTGCACATGATCGGGTTGATTTAATAAGGTTACAAATCCTGTCAAATTATCTGTAGTACAAAGAGGAGACCTGTCTGTGTGCAACAATACAGCGCACATTAGTAATGCTGAGATGTGTTCAGTGTAAGATTTCTAACTGACCAAAAAAAACCAAAAAAACCCTGGGGGTTACTTTTGTCATAGGATAGTATTCTGTTGATCAGACAAAAGACCTGGGCTGTAGTTTCAGTAGGTCAGGCAGGTCTTGGCAGTACCTCAAGACCTCAATATGAAAAAGGGGATGGGAAGCAGCCAGTTGGGCAAGTAAGAAATCAGAGCAGGGGTGGTGGAAACCTGCTCCAGCAGTATGGTTCGTGTGCAACGGCAAGGTCTGTGTACACGATGCAAACCAAAAGTGCTCTATTGCTTTTGTCAATGCTAGAGAGAAGTCACGACAGCACATGGACCCAGCAGTGGGTCTTCTTGCAGCAACCTGGGACTGGCAGAAAGTTGACCTGGGGAGACACCATAACCTTGACAAACCTCAGACCTGATATGGTGCTAATATCAGACTCACTGAGGCAGTTGGTGGCCCTGCTAGAATTGACCATTCCCTGAGAAGACCAAATGGAAGAGGCTTCTTGCCAAGTAGAAGAAGCTTACAGGTGAAGCAAGGCATGGAAGACCCATTGTACCTCACTGTACTAGCCCATGAAATTGCTCAGGATCAAGGGACTGAACATCATTAATGCACCCGAGAAGACATCAAGATGGCAGTGGACCAAAAGGGGAGATCTGCAGATGACTTAAGCCACCTAGACACAAGCTGGAGACTGATCACCCGTGGCTAGGTTGCCTGGGTACTGGTGTCTGATGTTGAAAGACCTGAAACACCTGATGACGCTGGGTTTGGTTGCACTGTGGGTTGTTTGTTAAAACAAGCACTCTCATCACTACCTTTTGGCCCCAAAATAATTAAAACTGTTATTTACTGTTATTTGTTATTAATGTTGCTGTTTTGTCGAGCAGTCTTTAGGGTTTCCATGCAGAAGTGCTTTTTGAGCTGCACATTTCTCGTTCAACTCAAATAATTGAGAAACATGTATATAAGAGAATTTAGTAATTTGAGAATCACTTTCCACCACTTTCATATTCTACAAAAATCTGCACAACTTTTTTTTCTTGGTAGTGATTTGCAGTTTTCCATTTTTGACATTCTTCTTTCTTTCGCCCTTTACCCCCAGTACAGGCCATGAACAAGACACCTCCAGAGTTTTCCCTCTGTGGAGAAAACACTCTGCCTAAAGCTAACACTACACATAAACTACACATTTCCTATCAACCATAATAAGAAATAAAAGTGAAAATATAAAATTGAAAGGATAAGTGAGAAATTAAGTGCTATGATATCCCAGGATAATCAATATTTTATGGTATCTTAGATGGGAAAGGGTGGAACATAAAATTGAAAGTTGAAATAACAAATTGATTTCCCTTGGACTGAGTGTCAAAGTATGATTTTTGCCATTACACCTTTTAATCTTTAGTGTAAAATTACTTCCAATGCATTCGTAGATAAAGTGTAAAAAGAAACTGCAGCAGTGAGACCTCTCAACAGCAAACTGCAGCAGCAACAATTTCATAACCAATGAAAACAAACTGAAATTTTTCCCTTACAAGGACATGTATATTCTGAAAACTGAACCACAGTAGATGATGAATAGCCTGACCTGTCTTAAGAAAAAAAAAAAGTTTAGTTTTAACAAAATGTGTCAGTTTTTCCACATTTGGTCAGTCTGCTGTCATTACAAAAACAAAACAAACGTTTCTACAGTAACTACAAGTCACTCCTTATTTTAACCACCTTACTTTGGTGTGGTATAGCAGAAAATGGGAAATGAATTTGTCAGTAAGAAAGTGATGTAAGTGATCGTGATTCAAATCTCCAGCTTGGATAAACAACCACTTTCATAGCACGACACCATTCTTCATGACTTCCATTCCATTCTCCACCATGCTCCCTAGAGTAAATACAGTGAAAACTACAGAAACCATGCACACCCGCCTTGTCTGCATTACAAAGTCATCCTGTTTGGCTGGATTGGGCTTTTTTTTTTTTTTTGTTTGTTTTTTTAAAAGTCAGTTTTCGGGTCTGTGGGCCATATGGGTTAAATCTTTTATTTCTCAATAGTTAAAAGTGTGCAAATATAAAGTGATCAGATGGCCAGCAACTGAATTATGTGTGTTGACTGTAAGTTATGCTTCCAATAGTTTGCCTGCTTTTAAGACCACAGTATGTCAAGAGTTGGTCTGCTTTGCTGTTATCATTTCACATTGAGGATGTTAAAAGACAAGGACTATAAGCTGTAAAAAGCCCATTACAGCTCTATAGCTAGTTGAGTTACAGGCAATTTTTAACCTTTTTGTAAATTCAGTAAAGTCATAAATACCCAAACAGTGACACATCCATGGTGTTTTCATTTGTGATATAGTCAAATTTTATTCAAATTAGTTACCATCCTGTAGCTGTTTTGTCTGCCCGATGGCTTTTCCAGTTTCTCTTCCTGTTGTTAAATGTGCACCTAAATATGCACAAGACCTTTCTTATTCCAAAAAATACCCAGTAAAAGTAATAGAGGTGATCCATTTAGCAAAACCTACAGAAATCATCCTGTAGAAGGTAAGATGTTTAGTTAGCCACACTTAGCAACAATCAGCTGTCTGTGTGTCCTGTGACCCCCCCCCCCCCCCCACACACACACACACACACACTATAATTGCTTCAGTTTTCACCCAAAGCCTGTCCTACAAAGACTCCAGTTGCCCCTTTCCCATCAATATGGTTCTGGTGCAGAGATGGTGCCCATGGTACAAGCACCAACAACTTGCCATGAGATGGGTTACAGCAAACTAAATAAATAGTAAAATTATCAAAGACTGATTTTTTTTTTCTTTATTGATATTTTATTTTTTTTATTTGTTCACATGAGCCTCTCCTGTGATTTCTCTTCCACTGTTGGCTACCTCCTTAACAACTGTGGATGTTTATTTATCTCTTAACATTATAAATAGCAGGCAGTTTCACCAATATGCTGTCTATTTTATCACACTAGGAATAAACTATTGGTTTGTTGGGCAGGTTTGAAGAATTGAAACAGGGCTCCATCAGTAATTCCAGATTCCACATTCAAAATAATTTCATTAATTATTTATTATATTTATCTTAGTTTTCCCGAACAGCAGTCCTTTTTAACTCGGACAGCTGGCAGTTTGCTATTCAAACTCAGAAAACCAAAGATCCTAAAGCTAAATCTAAACAATAACATAGCTTTAACAACACCAAGCTTTGACTTGAATTATTTAAGCACTTTAAAAACTACAGGTGAACTTTGAATGGCTTTTATTGACCAGATTGAGCTATATAGGCCAGGATTACGGCTTTCTTTATGCTGACATAACAATTCAGTGTGTCAATATGTTTATGCTAATTTGGTTAAAATGACAGGAATATGTTCCATGCGATAAAAATTTTAAGTGCAATATTAAACATAATAAATTCTGACATGGACACAAGTTGTACCACCAAGTCTCTGATGATTTTATAACTAATCAATTTTACCACAAAAAAACCCTAACTAACATCTTTTAAAAATTTGGAGTTCATTTATTTTTGTTATCTAGCATAATTCGTTTCATGTGTTGTCTCTTTAGGACAGTAACGTATTAGATTATGTCTATTATATCGCAGTTACTGGCATAACTTTAAAAGATGGTTGTGGGACGTGGCGTGAAGTGCATCTGTGTTCTGGGCACTCAAGTTCAAGTTTACAGCTTAAATACCAGTGTTAATTTAAGCTTGTCCACTGTAACCTGCTAATTTCTGTTTGTTTAAGGCTCAGTTTTATGAGTTGTCAGCCTTTGTAAACACCACTGTAGTGTCCTGTCTGATTTAGTTTAGGCACTGACGATAAATCAGGAGGCACTGCTTAGAAACCAAACCCTGTTCATCTCCAAGAAATGACTGTGATTACAGAGTTTACAGGAGCTGTTGGATTTTACTGTAAACTTATATTATTTTGGTTGTTTTTAATTAAATCAGAAGCAAGTGGAAACTATATACAGAACAAACATTGTTTAAAAGCTGATTCCATTTGATTTTTACAGAGAAAGCTGTGTGAGACCTAACTATATTGTTTTGAATGTATCTATGTACTGCAGGTTGTATTCTTCCAAAGAAGGCATCAACCCTCTGAGGTCCACATGTAAGTCGGAATAGGTGACAATCCTAACCTTAACTTTAACTCTAAACCTAATCCAAATATATAACTCTTTATATAACTTTTATTTTGTATAAATTATTCATTAAAGTACAATTGGGGGGGAAAAAAGGAGAAAATAATCAATATAACTGCGCCAAATGAACTACTACTCTGTTTAATTTCTAAAAACAAGAAACTAAGAAGAAGAAATATATGTTACAAGAACAAAATATTTTAACTAAGAGAGTATTAAATATATATAGAAAAAATTGTAGTATTAGAAAAATGTTTGCATGATCTTTTTTTTTTTTTTTTAAGAAAAAAAGGTCAATGCATCATACATACATGCATCATATATACCCAATTAGGGTACATCAATATAATAAATATTAATTAGCACAACAAATGTAAGCAAGAGTAAATAATTCAGTATTAATCAAAATACACTAGCGAAATAAATGTTCAGTCTTAAAATAAGAATAAGTTATTCAAAAAAAGTTTAACTCCTTCGTCTTTGTTGTGGATTACAAAGACGAAGAAGAAAATGTCTCTTCCTCACAATCTTTCAGATCTTTACATATCAAGCATAAATGAGGCTTGTGTGTAGTAATAATAAATTGAGCTTGCCATACAATTATAATGTGAATAGAGCTGCTACAGGTCTTATAGCTTAATTACATAAAGAAATATGCTATTTACCATGTGTAAAATCATGAAATAACATACTGTTAAGGTTTTTGTTTTGTTTTAATCAGCTAAGAGTCTTTTTTTGGGGGGATCCCCCCATTATGAAACCAAACCATTGGTTTTGAGTCATTACACAAAAAATCTGTGGATGTCTCTGACCTGACCCTCTCACATTTAGCTGTATTTGTTTGGTACTTTTAGAACTTTGCCATATTTAATGAAGCTATGCAAATCTGTAATGGGTCTTTTTTACTAGCTATACATATTTTCAGAGTAACAGACCCTGGGGTACATTTTGTTCTTTTTTTTTAACTTTAACATTTTTCCAGCATGTTTGAGCTCTTATAACTTTGTAACGCAGGTGATAGGCATGTTACATTTTTACAGCTGAAAAATACATTTAAGCTCTGTTAAAAGCTGGAACTAGTCCGACTTTTCAATGTAAAGCCATTGGTCTAACAAAGAGTAAAAGAAACAAGCATTGGCACCCAGGATGTTTGATCTGTTTTCTCATATTTCATTTGAAAAAAATACCTCAATAAATACATTTTGGGTAAACTTTAAAGGTTGTCATGTTGTGTAGGTCTTATAGCTTATGGCTCTGAAACAGAAGAACAATCACATTTTCTATATAAAAATTCAGACAGTTAAGTCCTGAAGAGATGTTTCGAAATCCTTGCAATGTGAGCACACAGAAGGGATTGCAGAGATCAAATTAACATAAAACTGCTTTTCGATGTATGCCTGTCTCCATAAATTAAAAGATAATAAATACAATTACTACACTGGTTAATTCTTTACTCC
>NW_024582452.1:952471-971546 GCF_018398535.1 Haplochromis burtoni
CCCCCCCTTTTCTCTCTCTTTGGTGTTGTTGGAGATCACAGCAGGTGTTTGACCTGCCCGGCTTGCTGCAGACTTCACCTCTAGAGGGCGTGCCGATTGAAAGCGGGAATGAGAGTGGTGTGAGCAGCAGCGGCGCGCCTCGGCGGAGCGGAGCTGCGTCAAAGCAGCCAAAGTTAAACAGCATTACGCCGGAAATTAGAGGATTTTCATGTCAAAATAAAAGCCGAAAACGCCACAATTGGAACGTGCGAGGACCACAAGAAGTGAATAAGCTGATGCAATAGTTGAGATTTAATGGAATAAAACAAGATAGGCGTGAAGAACAAACCTTCATACTCATTTTAGTCAATTTTCTTTTAGCTGCTGTCAAGGTCTTTTTTCTTTTCTTTTCTTTTTTATTACTGGGTCACTAGATTAAATGAACACCCAGATAAGAAGCTATGCATTAAATATTTATATAAATGAATGTAGTTCTTTTAGTTATTCACCAACTTAATCATTAGAAAACTGGGTGTTGCAAAAATATTGTTTAACTTGCTGCTAAAACTTGTTTTAGTTTGTAAAAGAAGGCCTGTTGTTCTCATCCACAGAAATCCTTACATGCGTACTATATGTAACACTGTGAGGTAAACTGTGCTTCAAAGCTATTGCTTGTTTTTTTTACAAGCACAGACCTTCATGTTTGTCTAGAGCCTGTTATGGTTTTATTTGCAATCTTTAGTTTTGATTAAAAAACCCATCATGGGTCTTTGAACTTTACTGCACAGAAGAAGTTTAATACTAAAAGAATGGATTCAGATTCTGCTTCTGAAACTGGGCTAAAACCTGCAAAGAATCACATTAGTCCTGTATTTTAATTAGGGGTCAAATTGTTTAACAGCTGGCTTGCATGAATGTGATGATATAACTCAAACACAATTCATTATGAATGCTTTTTTCTAGTATGCAGGTGAAATCCTATTATATCCTGTGATCACACTTTGTAAATTTAAGACATTTGGATGGTTTAACTATATTTAAAAAAACGACACACCAATAATGTTAAAAGTTTTCTATCAGAATCAGAAAGCTTTAATAATTCCTAAGGAAATTATGTGGTTACAGTTGCTCCAAGACTGTAACAGTAACAGACTGAACAAAATGAAATAATACTGTATATTACAAAGTTTACAAAGTATATGAAATAGCTGTAATTATATTGATTTAACTTGGCAAGAGTCATATACATTATGTTCACCAAATATAACAGTGGTTCTAAAACATTTTCTATGATGTCACCCTGTAGAAACCAAAAACATTCAGGGGTGCAAGTGAATTTACAGGTAAATAAAGCATCAGCAAAATGCTGCTTGTTTCTCACCCTTAAAGATAATTTTCAATCCGTTTGGTTTCACTTCGTACTTTTCCACTGATCAGCTGAGCCTCTAACACTTCGATAACTACTGAATGTGTGTTTATCAGAAGCATGCACAGTGTGAGTATGAGTGACAGCACTGGCTGATTTCCAATCGTCTGCTGGGATTTCAACTTCATACTTTTACTTACATTCTAGGTTTTTTTTTTAATATTAATGCTAAATACAAAATAAATCAGTCATTAAGAGTTTAAAAACAATTATAATCACAGAAAATATTCATGGGAAAATAAAACAACAATAATTTTCATACATTTTATAACTATATTTTGCAAAAAAAAAAAAAAAAGAGCAAAGAAAATAATAAAGGTTCTAAACAGTCTTTCTCGTGCAGCCCCACAAGTTTGCGCCCTTTTTGACAGACGTAAACACTGGTCCTGACTGACCTCTGCCTCTTTAAACATCAGCCTAGGAACGCAGTTTGCCAGCAGATCGTTTTGTGCTTCGTACATAACCCGTGCTGTGTTAAGATCAACTAAATCTCTGAATTGTAAGATGTGTAGTTTTTATGTTCCTTCTGTCAAATACGTTTAGGATTCTTCTGCAGCGGCAGCAGCGTTTGAGTTTGAAAACCATATACGGAAGTGTGTTGTTTGTACTCCCCCTGTCTTGACAGTGGTGCTGGGAGCCGAGAGGGTCAGGGGGAGGAGAGGCAAGGGAGTGGAGCGAGAAGACGACAGGAGGAGATCCACCACAGGGTGACCAATTTAACCGGACCATCCTTGGACCGCTAGGCTACAAATGGTCCTCCACCCTGGGCGCCCCCACCGACAACCACCGCGCCGAATCGGATCGTGTGCTGCGCTCCTGTCGGCGGATAGAAAAAGATGATCTCGGTGAGTCCGTCCTTTTTAAAAAAAAAAAAAAAAAATGCTGCTGCTGCTGCACACCGCAGGCCGACATATATAAAATATGTTCTCCTGTCACACAAACGTCTCGGGCGCTGTTGCGCTGCGCCGCAGACGCCCGTGCCACCTCGCTGTCAGTACTCCATTTGTGCTGAAGTGAATGACATGGCTGGCGACAGTTGCTGCGAGGCCTCTGCTTCACATCGGCGGCGGTGGTGGCAGAGGATACGCGGCCAGTACATGTTTTCCACTGGCGGCCAAAAACAACATATCTGTGTAGCAGTGGGGAAAGGATGAGCCGCATCACCGTGCGCCTGTGTTTCCGAGCACAGCTGACAGCGCTGACGGGCTGGCTTGCATCTCGCATGAGGCGCTCATAATGATTCGGATCTTTTTAATGACATAACTTTAAACTCAAACACCTCTCTTTATGCGCTAATTGCCTTTCGAATGCGGTGGATTTCTTTCTTTTCTTTTCTTTATTTTGTAGGCGATCGCTCGCTTTCCTTGCACTGACTGATGCTGAGGAATGTGCAGCAGTAATAATATAAATATAATGCTAATCTGTTTATTTACCCAAGACTCGTGTTTGTCAGTGCACTAATCCTGTGAGCTATTGCTTTGCTGCAGACTGAAGGACAGAGGAGGAGAAGGAGGAGGGGGGACGACAAAAAGAGAATAAATCGCTGACAGAGGCGTGTTGTGTCCTAAGTTGAGATACGGGACGCGGCGGAATGGTTTTATGGTCCCCGCTATGGTTGTCACACAGGCCGTGGTGTTATGTAACAAGAAGCCTACGCTGTTTGAATGCGGGCCCTCACACACGGCCTGTCTGTGCATGGCATTTAGGCACAGGATCGCAGGCACATCATCCGCACATGAGCTAAACAGGGCCGCAGAATATGCGTAAATTGCCCTTTCAAAATCCACAGCGTACCTTTGGTCCCCCCCACCCACTACCAACTGCTTGATCCTATTTTATTTCCTGCATTTTATCCTCTGGATGAGAAGTGCACCACAGGGAGAAAGAGAAGCATGCATGCGCGCCCTCGGACATGTCTACTGCCCCGTAATGAGTGACTTGAATGCTCGCTGTTTGTGGCCAGTTGTCCGGTTTAAAATGCCCCTTAGGAATCGGTCGGTCACCCCCCTCCCCTCCCTGCCTGTCCTAGAGCCAGTGGGGAGGGATTGGGGGGCGGAGAGTGCAGCCCGGCACCATGCAAACACAAGCGGCTGGCAGCTCCGCGACGTTTGCAAATGGGCATGAGCTGGTCGACCTTGTGCAGGGGAGCGAGGGACGCAGCCGGGGAGGTGGAGGTGGGAGGAGAGGGTAGGGAAGTGTGTGTGTGTGTGTGTGTGTGTGAGAGAGAGAGAGAGAGAGAGAGAGAGAGAGAGAGAGAGAGAGAAGGGTGGTGAGGTGGTGTTGGTGGTTCTCCTTGAATGTTGTCGATACGCTGCCAGGGAGGAGGGATAGGCTACAGCTCGGACAGATACGTGCCAGCGAAGGCGCATGCAGGCAGCAGGATATAGCGAGGAAAATCTATTTTTGCTTCAACAACACATCGTGCCTCTCTCCGGTGAAAATACCGGCCGAGGAGGAGGAGGAGGAGGCGGCGGGTGCAGCAGCAGCAGAAGCGGCTGTGCGTTTCCTGCGTTATGCGTTCGACTCTGCACTACGGAGCTGAGGGTATCTGGCAGACAGACGTTTTATAACTCAATAAGGGACTTTAACAGTGCTTACAGTGAATGATTACAACGCCAAACTGTTATTGTGTGTATTTTCCATGACATGAGAGCTCTAATAGTGATATCACAACAGGTAGAAATACAATAAATTCGAACAGGTCAGCACAAATTCCCAATTTAATTCCACAGACATGCCCATTTTAACAGACACAGTACTGCACGTCCTAATCCATATTCTTATTCTTGGACTCAGCTAGAGTGGCTCTGGATTCAAAGTTATCCTTTATGTATCATTGCTGAAGTTCAACCACTGTCTGTAAAAACTGGCCACCCTCTGTTTAAACCAGCCATCCTATAATTAATTAAAGCCAGCATGAGTTATTAAACAAGACATTATCTTATACACAGTATAGCAAAATGCAGTAGTGAGTAGTGAAATTAATGATTTTGCTACTTTAGGCATTTGCGATCAAAACAAGCAAACAAAAATAGCAGACAAAAGTGAACTTTTATTAACAGTAATTTGAAAGGGAAGTTGCTGTGCCCATTTCAAGCTTCACAATATTAAACTTGAACTCTGCTAGAGTAGCTTTGCATAATTCAAAGCAGTTTGAAAATAATCCTTGTCTATCTCCTTGGCCTTTGTGCAGTCCCTCAGTTCATTCTCTGTCTGAGACAAGTTGTTATAGCTCATTTCTTCTGTTGGAACATCTCTGTGCCCGACATGACCACAATACAAATGTCTGCTTTTGTTGACATCATACAGAGCCAGAGTAGAAAAAAAATGAAACATTATTCTGAAGTTCAAGCTTTTGCCTGTCAGGGGTTGGTTCATAGAATTGCTGACCTCATTATTTGAAACTTGCTTTGTCAGGTCATTGTTAGGCCATCTGGGGCTAAGGTTAGGGTTAAGTTTTGGTTAACGACCAGCCTTTTTTTATGGATTATTTGATCATTTGAAACACCCAAAAGAAAAAGCTTTAAGATGTAACATTTTCTAGTTTGTGAAAATGTAAGTATTTAGCAGGTGGTCACAACAAAACCCAATCCTAACAGGCTGCAGTTTACCTGGTACATGTTAAGAGGTTATCATGTTATATTACAGTATACGTATATATAGTACCAATCAAAAGTTTGGTCATAGTCATAGTATTTCTTTATGATGGAAACAAAAAACATTTCAGCTGTCAGTCACCTACAGCAACTCGAGCTTTCTTCACCGAACTGAACCAGGAAATTGTGCCTTTAGCCAAATATGTGTACCTTGGTTCAAGCTTATTTTGCTGCCAAATTATTGTTCTGGATAAATCATTAACAGCCCAATGAGAGGAAAGCAAAACCCCAAATACACCTTAAACACTTTCACTGCCAGAGGATTGTTTTGAACTTACCAAAGACTCAGGAGAAAGTTAGATTTTTAAAACCATCGCATGATGTAAGTCGCCGGCGCAGATAGTGTGAAAGACAGCAAAAGAATCATCAATTTGAAGATTCCACTTCCAACCATCACTCGTGTTTTGTTATGACTTTTAATTGTTCAGAATTTTCCAAAACACTTAAAACACACAAATTTTCTTTTTGTGTGTGATGCATGGATACGATTTTCTTTCTTCTGTGGAGCTCACGGGAGTCATTCTCTTGTAAGGTAACATAAAGGCAGGCATTAGAGTGCCATATGCTGTGTTTTCTTTTGGTTACCAAATATAACTGATAATAAAAATATGATTATGATTATCAAATTAAATTAGAAGACAAAAAAAAGTTTCTCCTAAACTTCATGGCATTAAGAGAGATGTAATATTCGAGATCATAAACCACATAAAGTAAACATACATAGAAGTCTTTAAAGGTTAATAAAACAGAGTGTGCTCTGAGTGTTGTCCTGTTAGATGGAGAGAAGCAATTTTCAGGAAAAGCACAACTCCAAAAGTTTAATTTCATTTATTCTGGAGTTCACAAAAAATCCCTACTTTTAAATTTTATCCAACCAGACGACAAATTACATGTAAGAAAATGTATGTATGAAATGCTGTGTGTGTTATGTACAACTAAAGGGAAAATATAGGTGAACAACTTGTGATTTAATCCTGCTGTGCCCCAGATCCTGTCATGTTGTATATGCTGCTCCTGTCTTGACAGTGTCCTGTTGTCCGGCTGCATTTATCTCCATTTTTCACTCGTCTGTTTATTGTTGATTGTGATTATCAGCAGAGCTTGAAGGAACCTTTCTGCATCTTCAAGCCCACCTGCCTTCAAATTTCTGTGTTTATACCAGAGGGTGTTTTGTTTTTTGTTTTTTTGGTCTTTTTGTGTGTGTGTGTGTGTGTGTGTGGGGGGGGGGTCAAACGGAGCAGGTTCTGGTTTACCTTAAAAAACCCACACCTACATGCTATTTTGGGCCCCCTCCCCCAGCTCTGAATCCATTTTCAGACTATATCAAGTGTGTCTGGTTTTCCAGGAAATTAGATTTATGTGCATTTTGCTCTCAGTATGATGCATTTTATTTCCTGTCAATTTGCGCATGGAGAAGCTTTTTTTTCCCCCCTCTAACGAGCTATTAAAAGAGCTAAACGTGTGTCAGAAGAGTTTATTAGTATGACTACTAGCATCAGTGACAGGCTGCTTGTGTGTTTCACCTGATTACTTAAAAATGTTTTTTTGCTTCACCTTTTTCTGTTTGTCACTGTACAATCTTCTGTGTGTGTTTGTTTTTTTTCCCCTTTAGACCCAGCAGGAGCTGTGGAGATAGGCCTGGCAGCAGAGACTGGTCATCTTATTAATCTTGGTCTCTGATCACTGGCTCTGGCACAAACATCTGGAGCTTTGTGCGCCATTTAACCCCCATCCAGTCACTCCCACCCTGCGGCCCTGCAGCGTGGCTCCTAAAAACACCTCCTTGCGTCTTCAGAATTTTGTCCACGGGGATAAATGAGTGAACCGGCTGCAGGGGAAAGGGCTGGGACATGTACCAGAACCCCAACAGGTAAACGAACAACTCCTCTACTCCAGGCGAGGCGAGGAGTAAAACGGTGTTTTGGTCCTCCACTGTGGTATCAGTGCTGTGGCTGTTATGTGAACTGTTCTTGTACTGAATGTTTTTCCTCTCTGCTCACACAGAATGTCCTGGTTCAGTGGTTTCCTAGTTGCCAGAGTGGACGACCGCAAGACTGCGTGGGGGGAGCGCAATGGCAAGAAGTCCAAACGGAAGGGAGGCTCATCTCTCTGCAACCCGCGTTACATGAGCTGTCTGCGGGACCCCGATGCTATGGAGCCCCCTTCCGGAGCCCCCCTCCATCAGCACCACCGCGGAGGGGGGGCAGGGGCCATGGGAGGTGGGGGAAACTTCGGCGTCCGTTGCGGATGGCAGGAGGACCACTATGGCAAAAGGGGAGGGGCTCCGAGCGAAGGTGTGGGGCTGAAATCGGTTGACCTGGGCTTTGAGGACGGGGAGTTAAAAGGGAGGAAAGGGGGATGTAATGGAGGAAGCAGCGACATGGGCGACGAAGGTCCCAACGGCGCAGCGGGGGTAGTGACGGCTGCGGACTGCTGGCTCAGGGTGGTACGAGTATTCCAGTCGAAAAAATTCCAGTCCCGCAAACTGGAGCGTCTATACCAGCGTTACTTCTTTAGGCTGAACCAGAGCTCCTTGACCATGCTCATGGGGGTACTTGTGATCGTGTGCGGCATCATGCTGACCTTCCACTGTGTCCACGCCGCCCCTCACGTGGCCTATTCGTCAGCCCTTTCAGTGGCGATGGCACTCTTTATGGCTCTAATGGTAGTGTGCAACCGCAATGGCTTCCACCAGGACTACATGTGGATGGTCAGTTACCTGGTGATCGGGGTCTTAGTGTCCGTCCAGGTTTTTGGGGTGCTCATGGTGGCACCCAGGAGTGCTTCGGAAGGCATTTGGTGGTCCGTGTTCTTCATCTACATCATCTACACTCTGCTGCCTGTGAGGATGAGGGCGGCGGTGCTAAGTGGAGCAGTGCTGTCCATCATACACGTGGTCACCACCTGGCAGGTCAACCAGGAAGACAAGTTCCTTTGGAAACAGGTAAAAAGCCTGATGTCTGAATGTTCTGTGGTGTCTTTGCTTTTCATGTGAAGCGACACAGATGGCCAACAGTAGTTGCTTTTTTTTTCGTTCTGTGGTTTTGTCTCCATACATATTTGCTTGGCAAGTGAAAGATCGCTGGTTCATTTCCAGCCCACAGATACAAATCTCCTTTGGGGTTGTGGCGGGAAGGGAATCCGGTATAAAACTGCCAAATGAAACATGCAGAGCTAACTGCTGTGGTGACCCCTGTGACAAGGGAACAGCTCCTTCTTCTCTTCCCATTCTGTGGTTATTGATTTGTTGTCCTGCTGTTTTTTAGAAGTTCATGATCAAGTTCATACTCTCATATCCTCTTAAAACACACAGGCTCTTGGGTGAGTCACTCATTATAAATGGCTTAGAGTGTAGCTAAGCATTGGTTGAATCAATATGCTGAGGTCTCCAGCAAAGTTTTTAACCTGAATAATAAAAAAAAGAATGCCATTTTCCCACATTTAAAAAGTATTCGAATGACCAGATCCGTTTGAAGCAGAGCGCCACCACAAACAGGAACCCAAATGGTTTCCCCCCTGTTAATGGCCAGTATTGGCCTCTTACAGATGTATTGGTAGTCGTGAGATTAAAGCTGTTTTCCAGAAAAAAAGGCGCTTGGATTCATTTAGTAATGATAACGAAGCAGCTGCGGCTCAGCAGACGGTGGTGCAAAAACAGGCGGCCTTTTCACATTTAGGTTTTACACATACTGCTGTTAAGGTAGCTAACAATAACATAATAATTCCGTTTAATGCTCCTAAAACCATGGCTGAGAGGTCCAACTGAAGTCTGTGACTTGCTGGCAATAGCAGCCTATTTTACCACATCTGCCAGTCAAAGTGGCCACACCCCTAACTCCATGAGGAGGAAACAACTATAGAGGCTAAAGGGCCTTGTAGTTTTGATGCTTTTAAGCGGAGCATTTAACAAGGGAGTGTGAGGGTTTACTCAGCTTTGGAGCCAGAGCCTCAAGTGACACAAAGAGGAACTGCAGTTTTTGGGACTTAATTGTTGGCTTTATTTCTACAACCCTGAAAGTTGCTGCTTTATGTAGCCAAACCATATTGACTGATATATTATCATTTTTTTACTCTCTAAAAAAACCCTCAGGTTTTAAGATACCGTAGCAATAACAGCAGGAATGGCGGTTAGTACCTTACTTTGTAATAAAACTGCATAACAGCAGAATAGTACCTTCTTACTTTTGTTCTTTTGACATGTCAGAGAAACACAGTTTTAAGCCAAGCTTTTATCCCCATGTTTATTCTTCTTGGGCGTTATGCAAGAGAAGCATAAGAGCACTCAGATTGATTTAGGAGGTATCTATATTAAAACTGCATTCTGGTAGAACATCTGTAAATGCTTTGAAGGCTGTAACATCCTAATAGTGATCTCTCAAATGTCACCTTTGCAAAACAATCTGTATTTGCACGTCCAGGAGACAACAAACTAAGTTAGATTCATTGGGAGTGGCCTTCCTGATGATTTGATGATCCAGTTTTTGTTCAAATATACTTGGTGCCTTTCTGTGTAGCGTTTGCATGTTCGCCCCGGGCCTCTGGGTATTTCTGCTGGGTATTTTCAAAGACATGCATGTTTGGTTCATTGGTGGTAAACTGAACTGGCTATAGGTGTGAACGTGAGTATGAATGGTAATCTGTATTTCTGTGTTAGAGTTTACGGTGTACTTTGGGTTTCTCATAGCATTTTTTTTATGGAATAAGCTGGCTGTAAGGGCTGAAAACAGAGTATATAAGAGCCAGGAAACAGAACAGAAACAGTTTCTTGTTGCAAAACCAAAATATGGAGCTGAAAGTTGTTAAGTTAGGTGATGGTGCACTGATATGAGTAAGGTTTCTTTTCTGGACTTAATTAAAATCAGTAAAATAAAACGCACTCAAATTTCTGACAAGCACAACCAAACCAAACCAATGAGAAAATCAATTAACAGAAAATATGAACACAAATGGCATCCTTGGTGTAAATATTCTACATGATCCATCCCGTTTCCTCCGCTTATTCAATTCAGGGTCACTGGGGGGCTGGAGCCTTTCCCAGCTGTTGTTGGGAGAGAGGCAAAGTACACCCTGGACAGGTTTCCAGTCTCTCTCAGGCTAACACATAGAGGCAGACAACCACTAATGCACACGTTCACATCTACATCCAATTAACCCAACCCCATGTTAGGTTGTTTTTGGCCTCTGGGAAGAAGCCAGAATACTCAGAGAGGCCCCAGTGGCCCTAGACTGGATTCAAACCGAGGACGTTTTTGCTATGATGTGACAATGCAGATTTTTAATGAATTTCTGTTGCAGTGTGATTTTAAAAAAGCAGAAATAATTAGTCATTTTCAAAAACTTCTATTGAAAATCAGCTAATTTCAATAAAACACATTGCCGAAACTGGTCAGTTTAGTTATGAGTTTGTTGCTTTGTTAGGCAAAAGTAAAACTGAGCCTTACTACAGTGTGATAGGAATTTTATGTACCTACCCGACACTCTATAGATAAAATATTTATTCACAACAACAGCAACTACGTTCAGGTTCCAACTGTTTTGGGTTAATTAAAAAAGGGGAAACAATGAGGTTTTGAATATGCAAGCAAAACGAAACGTTGGATGTATAGTGATAAACTTCTCTGTAGATTGACTGAACTTGACTCTCAGTCATATCCCTGACTGCATTTAAAACACTGACATCATGCTGTTGATGGGGCGGCTAGCATGTGAACTGTAAACGGCTCTGCTGGGTTTTGTCACCACGTTGTATGTGCGTATTTACATGTACTTTGGGGCTTATGGGTCTCGCTGTACAGTGTGTTGTTTGTGCGTCATGCCAAGGACCTAGGGGCTCACTGAAGGTCAGTGGGCTGAATGAACCGCCCCAGCTGGACGGCTGTAAGTGTGTGCGCGTATGTGTGCTGTTGTGTGACAGTGGGAGAATACCATGATATAAAGCAGTATCACTCAGGTCTCTGTGCTCTCACACAAGGGACACTTTGTACTTTTCTCTCAGGGTGGGGGTGACGGGGGTGAGGCCGAAAGAGAGGGGGGGCAATATGGTGGATGTTTGGCCTCTGTAGTGCCTTAGCTGTTTTACAGCTGTCTTTTCCTCTGGGAAAAGTTATGCAAAACAAAATAGGAAGGCCATTACTAAGAAACAATAAGGGGGATATTAGGCTTAATCTTAACTAATTGTCACTGTAATGCATTTACCGACTCCTGTGTTATAATATTGTGATTGTTTATTATAAATTAATTACTGTAGCACAGGAGTAGATTAGGGATTCGTGGGAACTCAGTAATTACAGCGTGCTCTGTCACATCAGGCACGATATATCATAGTGTAATCCATCACATGTTCTTACATTGTTTGCCATCGTTACGTGAATGAAAGTCATGAGATCGCTGCAGCCCAGCTATGCTGTTAATTCCTAAGGTCGCTTGTGTACTGTGTGACCAGCTAATTCAGTGTCATCAATCACTGCTTCACGCTTGCCTGCAGCTATTTCCTCTTTCTCCCATAACTCATTAACCGGCTTTCTCTTTGGATGGATGAGTACAGGTGATTGGTGCAGGCGATTCGAAAACTGGGCATGACGAATGATGTAAATGCAGATAGTGTTTTTGTTTTGTTTTTTTTAGGGTGGAGAGTTTGTTAGACTCTAGATGTCTTATTTCACTTCCCTTATTTTCTGTCAGAGTGAAGCTGATTAATCTGCATCACTTAAATTGGGTTGGTTAGCATAGTTGATATGCTAAGCTAAAAAAATGAAGAAAATTCTGTTTGTAATTCAGTGGATTTCTTTGAACTTTACCTGAAAACCTACAGAAATAATTCACTGGCTGAGGCTATCGTAGCTCAGTCTTATAGCTAAATTTGGACATGTATGAAGAGGCAAAAATAAAGGAAAATGGTTTGATTAAAGGCAGAATTAAAGAAATATTAACAACTAAAGCAGTGCAGTACTCAATCTTTCTCACTTGCCATGCTTTAAATATCAATGGATGCCAAAATTATCATTGAAATTGAAACAATTAGATTAATTGAGCAGCTCCGCATCAAACCCTAGTTTCATTTGCTTCTTGCAGAAATCATTTAAAGCCATAATCAAGTCAAAGAGAAACGATGAACTGAAATCACAGAGAATGAATAAAAAGTAATAAAGTTTGGGGAAATTGTTGCTGTTATTATTCCTGCATAGATTAGTATTTATAGAAAGCAGATATTATACTGCATACTCAGGTAGAATTAAATCTTGGGGAGAGATGGGATACACCCTGGAAAGTTGAGACTGCTGGAACCACTGATGACCCTGTTGTATGCCTGATTTAGACTAGATTTAGAAATCTACATCATAACTTACGACATAACCAGAAACCTCTTTTAAACCTGCAATGTAACCTTCCTGCGACTACCTGCAACTCGGAAGGTTTACAGCAAAGAGTTAAAAGGGGTTTCTGGTTAGTTGTAATTTACGACTTAGATTACCCGCAGAAGTCTAAATCAGGCATAAGTCAGAAAAACTGTGTTTTAGTCTGGACGGGTTAAAACTGAGACTCTTAGTAAAAGATGGTGTTTGGTTCCTGGTTAGGTCTTACATTTTCAAATCGGCAGTGAATGGCTTATTTTTATTGCCCTGCTTTCCTTGAGTGAAAGTAAAATTGGCTGCTCGCTTATTTTGCAAGGGGTCACAATGGCACATCCATCTCGGATGGCCTTTCTGACCCTACCCAGGGTTGGAACCAATGTTCCCTCTAAGCTGCGCACAAGCGCAATTGCGCACTGCTGGCACGGTCTCTGCGCACAGAAAATCTGTGTTGCGCACAAAAAAATCTAACCTGAATTGAAATTAAAATAAATACGTTAACAGTTCTGTTTTGCAGTGTTAGTCAGTAAGTGACTGGCTGCTCCAGTTTGGGATTAGAACGATGCCACCTTATACCATAGTGCAGCTAATGATGTGATTCACATTCATATATACGCAGCTAATCAACGTTGTTGACAGGCTATGACAGCGTCCTTAGCTAGCAAAGCAGCGTGGCTGATGTGGAGTGAAGCCACGTTAATGACAACGTGTACAACTGTTGGAGATGTGAGCAGGACAGACGGAACAATTGACAGAAAAAGTGTGGACTTTATACCAGTTTTTAAATTGTGACGATAGGACACGTAAAACCAGAGTTATGATAAAAATATATACAATGTTTGTCTTTTTTTTCCCTGGATACTAACGTTGTTTTTAATTACTGTGGGAAGAAACGGTAAAAACGGCGTTTTATAAGGAAAACGCTCGAAAGCACTCTGCGTGTGAGCAAAAACAAAAACAAAAAAACCCCACCCTTTCCTATTGTTGGGAAATTTACCATGTGGACCAATCAAAAAAATGATATGGCAACATGGCATTTAGTTGTTTAGGAAGGGAGGAAGTTTTAGGAGTGACAGCGGTGTTTGAGATGTGAGAGATTTGAACAATGAGGCGACTGCTGAATGTTACAGGTGTTACAGCAGTGATACATCTCCTGTTGTCAGGCCTGCAGGTATCAGGCTGTTGTTCTCCTTTATCTCATAGTGGACAGAAATTATTTTTTGGAGTGGCACAAATAATTTGTGTGGCATCAGATTTGATGCAGAACAGCTGATTGTTCTGTAGATAGTTTGAAATGTTTATTTAAAAAAACGCCTTGGCTGCATTTTTAGGTAAACAGCTGCAAGAAACTTTAATGTTTGCAAAACTCAGTTACTTTTTTGAAGAAGTAACTATATAATTAATTGCCCAACATTGGTCATTATTTACAGTATTTTGCAGACCGAGAGTTACAGGACTCGCTCCCAGACCACAGACTCATACTCATAATACAAATCAGAGCTTTATTAAAAAAAAGAAAGTTGTGTTTTCAAAATTGGAGTTCAAGTTATTTTTACTTCCAATAGTGTTAACATGCTACACAGGTCATGAACAACATTTTTTTACATTTTCATTGTATGTGGGCTAAAGCAGTTAATTAAAAGTAGTCTAACATAAATGTAAATGCTGTAATTTGATTATTTTAATAAACCATGTTTATGACACCTTTTGTTCAGCAGGATAATATTTAAAAATTAACAATACCTTTGAAGTATAAATGCAATAAATGGACTTTAGTGTCACTACGAGTCTCATAGTCACCAAATCCCGTGTGGGATGTGATGAACGTCTCCAACGTCATCTTCAAACTCTTTTAGCTGCTCGTTGGCTTTGAAATTCACAAGTGGCATATTTAGTACAGATTCTGTGCTGTAAAACAAAATGAAAGCGTTTCAAGCTTTTGTGAAGTCTTATTGTCCATATTGGATGCGATATAACCACCGGACGCTCAGGAAAAATGTGTACTTCCCAGCTGGTTGTTTCCTGGAGGTTGCTGGATTTTGCTGCATGAAATCAGATGCAAAGAAAGTGCTGCACATGAAACCTAATGATTGGTGTGGTTAACAACAGATTGCCTGTAGTTTTTCAAAGGTTGCTAAGGATTGGATATGGAGAAGGTCACCTTTTACTTTTCCCTCATGACTGGCGGTTGTCAGATGATCATGGACCAGTCTCCTGGCCTGGGGGCGTTGTTAACTTGAACCATGATTGTCCAAAATTATGGTCAAGCCACTGAAAAAAACCTTCATGAGGATTCAACAGGAAGTGCAAAAATATAAAATAATTTGTGGGTTTGAAGACAAATTTCTGCAACACTCTACTCAAAGACTGAGTTCTATTGCATGAAAAACAAAGGCACAAAAAGATTCATGGTTTTGCTGTGGTTATTTTTATAAACTGACATTTTGACTGGCAAACTGAACAGTTTAAGATGAAAAGCTAAATTAGCTTGTCTGTCTCTATAGCATATATGCATTTATAACTCAGTGGATGATGATTAAAAAAGACAGACCTTTACTGCTTTAAACATTGTATTACTGTGACTTGTTAAGTAGGATATATCACCACCAGAAGAAGAAGCTGCTTTTGGCTCATAAGGGGTCGCCATAGCGGGTAGCCCCACCCTGGAAGCCCTTGATCTGTATATCACTGCACTATGGAGCAACATTAATATGCCATCGTCAAAATAAAAGAACCTTTAATGAAGTTACAGCAAATTTCTGCATGAATGTGAGTGTTAGGATGTGTGTTCTGCTCAGGGTTGCTTTTTTTGTAACATTTCTCAGACGTGTTCAGACCAGCTAAGACTCTTGGAGACATCTCATAAGTGTGTAATCGCTGTATGGGGGGTACTTTTTGTTCAACCCATGACATTTCTGGTCCTCAAACCTTTCAAAACACAGGAAGACCTTGTGGTTGTTCCCTATTGCTCTTGGATTTGGTTTGGTAGGTGTGTTTTTACAGCTGTAGAATCGAGGATCATCTCTTTCCGCACAGCCTCGCACTGTAAACCACAAAATGTGGCGGTTTGATCGACCTTGTTGTATAAGGCTTACGAAACAAACACTAACAGTTTAAACATGGTTCGTGTTCGCCCTGTTACGTGAGTTGCGTGAGCTTCACTCTGCTGTTTTTGTGTCACGATGTCTGTGCTCCTCAAACTTCCTCAGCTGAAATCAATTAGCTGTAACTGTACAGTACGTACACATGTCCCCTGTCAACTCATACACACACGCACACACACACCCGCACACACACACCCGCACACACACGCTTTGTTATGGTTTACGCCTTCCCTTCTCCCCTCTATTGAATGTTGTCAGAATTGCTGCTCTTTGTTTTTCTTTGGGAAATAACATCACAAAACAATGGTCCTGCTCGCCTGTGTGTGGGTGTCCGTTTCTGCGTCCATACTGACATGTGCTTGTCTACCTCCGTGCTCGGCATTAAATTAGAACCATGCAGCATGCACGCTTGAATCTGCACACTTTGTTTTTGCACCCTCGATCTTCTTTTTGTCGCACAATCTTCTCACGCTCGCACCTTTCGCACAGCAGAGTTGTTTGCTTTACGGCCACTAACAATGGCCAACATTGTCGTGGAGATGTTGTTGACACAAGTGCCGTGAGAGGTCAAAGACTGGTTCCTAAAAATACCTGGCCTTTGGCGTTTCTGCTAACTGTTGCGTCACATGGAACAGTCTTATCAGAGCCTGCGTCAGAGCAACGGGCAGGTCACTCTATCCCCCTTTTCTGTGGATACACATTGGCCTGCTCTTTCACATGCCCTGAAACACACTAGCCTCACTAGGGTAGAGGCTTCTAACGCTGTATAATCACAGATAGCCCAACCATTCCTTTATCTTTTAAAGTTGTGTGTAGATGAATGGGTATTTGAGTTTTGGCCACAGACGAGATGGCGGGTTAAGAAAGAGCACAGAGGGCAAATCAGGCCTCCTTGTAGACTACGAGGACCCTGAGTCAATTTGTTACACTGGCTTCCTTGTCTAGCTCTTATTTAATAAGTATTTTGTATTTGTTAGATAAGATTAGAGTATGCAAACCCCCTGGGGTTTCACGTCAAACTTTCCGAAAGGCTGTTTACTCAATTTTCAAATTTCCATGAGGTTTCACAGAGAATAGATGCATTTCCATCAGAGGAAACCTCACACAGACCATATCAGCTGTTTACAGTTTCAGCATCTCCCGGTGCTGGAGTAACCCTGTGTGCGCATCATGCATCAGGATGAGGGGCGGGGGGCGCTTGGATCTCAGTGGGAGAAGCGTCAGCCTGCGATGGCCACCTGTGCAAAGCCGCAGCTATAGAATAAGGGAAAGAGGAACGGAGCAGAATCTGATATTCTCTGCACGTAATCCTTCCACAGCCTCCTTGATAAATAATTTGTGTGTTTAACTCGGCAGCAGCATTTTAACGAGGCTACCTGTCACATGTACGCTAGGCTCACAACCAGGATGGGACACGCACAGAAAACACACAGTGAAGAGAATTTGGAGGGAAATTTATTTTTGACTTTGGAAAATGATCAAATACAGTTATTTAGTGCTTAGTATGGCACAGTTCCACAGTTCCATTTTTTGTTGGACAAAGAGTTTTTGTAGTTTTGCTACTGTAGACCAAATCAAATAATCGATATGTGACAGAAATGCAGACGTTCACCTTTAATTTCAGGGGTTTTGTGAACATTTTACATGAATTGTTTAGGAATTACAACCATGTTTTATACACAGTCACCAGTTTTCAGTGGCTCAAAAGTAGTTGGATATTTGGTTGATTTGGAGTGTTGAATTTGCATTTTATAGCTTTTCACTGTCATTTTAAATATGATGCCTAAAGAGATTGCCAGTGCAAGTCAGGATAGCTATTATTAGGCTTATATAGCAAAACAAACTGATAAGGGAGATAGGAATTTCAGGAGTGGCCAAATCAACAATCATTCCTAAAAAGAGGAAACACTGGTAGAGCCATATAGTAGCTCGTCTTGTTATGTTGGTACTGAAGGCAATTGCAGGGCCTGGGTTTGAGTGTTCCTTTCACCATTTCCTGCACATCATTCCCCACACTTTCACCCTGCTTCACCATCACTCGTTTCACCATCCTGTTCCTATAATAAAAGCTTGAGCCCCCCCCAAAAAAAAGTTCCAAAAGACCTAACAAGATGACAGAATTCTTTCCTTGGTTAAGAAAAGTAGCTTCACAACATCTAACCAAGTCAAAAACACTCTCAGAGAGGTAAGCTTGTCATTGTCAAGGTCTACACTCAAGAGACAAGAAGGGCTTACAAGAAGGTGCAAACCACTGGATACACCCAAGAATATGAAGGCCAGAGTAGGCTTTACCAGAAAACAAAAGAGCGTGCACAGTTTTGGACAGGTGAAAGTAAGGTTAACTTGTTACCTTAGAAGAGAAACAGGTCATAACCCAAAACATACCTCATTACCCATCAAACATGGTAGAAGCAGTTATATAGCATGGACCACTGATAGAAGTAGCAGGATAAATTGTGAAGTGTCCAGGGCTATTCTTTCCGCTCCGATTGAGACAAGTGAGCTTCTCCTCACAATGGAAATAGATAATGATTCAAAATATACTGCAAGAGCAATCGAAGAGTTTCTCAAGGCAAAGAAATGGGATATTCTTCAACGACCAAGTCAGCACCTGAGCTCAACCCAATAGAACACGCTTTTCAGTTATCGAATACAAAACTGAATGCAGCGAAACCTGCAAACATGCAGAAACTGAAGACAGCTGCAAAAAAGGTATAGCAGAACACTCAATGGATACGTCATTTGATAGTATCCTTGGATTCTAGGCTTCAGGCAGTCATTGACTACAGAGGATTTTCATCCAGTAATTAAAAACAATCCTTATATTTGAAATTATGCTAGACTGCCCAGTTAATTCTGACGCTCTGAAAATGATAGCCTGTGTATAAAAATGCAAAAATGTTGGAATTAAAGCTAAAAGTCTGCCGTTAAATCATTTAAAAATGCTCTCTTGTGCTGGACAGACACAAAGATTGTGTGTTCAGACCTAACTGTACCTAGTAGTAAATTTTGTTTCGGCACGTCATTATAAAATTCTAGTTGTTGTTTTTTTTCTTTGGTATGTCTGTGGGGGTAACATTTAAACAATAATTTAAGAATAATTTACCAGTACTCCACGCTACTAATCCAGTAAAAATGATTGCATTTTTAAGATAAAGCCACTGTAGTCAAAGCTCAAAAGATGTTAGCGCATTTCATAGCTGCCTGCATTAACTTAACTACGCACATACACACATGCACATACATGCTCACACATGTAACACCACCAACACCACCCAGTATGCCAATCTGTGGACCAGTAAGAGTGCAGGGGAAGGAGTTAGCATCACTTCTGAGACTGATGGGGAATAAACAGCATCGCTAAGTGTCTCCCTCAGTGCTCGTGTTGAGTTGGTCCAGTGTTGCCATGGAAACAACTACGACTCAAGCAGCCAAGACTCAGTTTGGTAACCGTTGCCTCAAGTGAAGATGGGAGAAAAAAAAACATTTCAGAAATCAGGTCAAAATTGATTTCTGCCATTTACCTCTCCTTCTGAGAACCACAAAGCTCGGGGTGGGGGG
>NW_024582452.1:971566-980827 GCF_018398535.1 Haplochromis burtoni
TGGAGGGGGGTCTGTGCTTTCTAGACACGATGCTGTTCGGCTGCTCGGATAGATTTGTGCTTTGTTTTCCTCCCCCCTGCTGTCGAATTGAGACAGTCCGTAATTAAACATGGCGATGACAGGGAAGAGGTCATATGAGCGGAGGTGGTGGGGAGTCGAGAGGAGGGATACACAGGATGTTGTTTGCCAGTTGTCTGGTTCAGAGAAGCTTATCTCTGGTCAGCTATGACTGTGCATCTTTGTAACCCCAACTGCTGTGGAAACAGTGAGTGTGTTTTAGGCCTTAAAGACAAACAGCTTTTAAAGAAAGTTCACTTGCTTGAATCGTCGGCCTTGTACGGTTCTGTTATTTATACAGATTTCTTTTCTGGGTGCCGATAATTGGCTTTATTGCTAATTGCATCTCCTTTACGTTCCTCTAATACTGATGTAACTCCTCTATGAGGCTTCTTGTTTTATCACAGCAGTTATTCCTCAGTCTGCCGGGCCCTGCGTCGTTGCGGGGTGTCCCACGTATTCCAGACAACTTGAGGATCGTGTGATTTTCTTCTTATGCAGATTTTGTTGCCATTAAAATAAATTAAAAAGGTTTTTGCAGCACTAGTGCCAGAACCCTCTTCTTTTTTTGTTTTTTTCTTTCTTTTTTTTTTTTTAAAAGTCGCACTCTCTCCACAGAAGTCACACCCGCCTGGTTGCCAAAGGAAATGTGTGTGTTGCATAGTTTTTCAGTGTTAGGACCCCCAGCTTGTCTCTGTCCCTGCTTACAAAAACTGATGGGTAAGGAGTTTTAAAATGCTCAGTAAGAATAAGTTGCTTCATATTAAATTCACGTGAGTATTTGCGTTGTGTTCCTTCTTCAGTCATCTTTCACACTCACTATGTGTTAATAGACCTCTCTGCATTGAATCATACCTGTTATTAATCCCTGGCTCTCCCACAGTATGCCTTTTGTCTTGTCTTCCCTCTCTCACCCCAACCAGTCGCGGCAGATGGCCCCGCCCCTCCCTGAGCCTGGTTCTGCTGGAGGTTTCTTCCTGTTAAAAGGGAGTTTTTCCTTCCCACTGTCGCCAAAGTGCTTGCACATATGGGGTCATATGATTGTTGGGTTTTTCTCTGTATGTATTATTGTAGGGTCTAACTTACAATATTAAGCACCTTGAGGCGACTGTTGTTGTGATTTGGCATTAATGCATTAAAACCAGCAGGCAGATTTATTAATAGACATCTGAGTGAGTGAAAGAGTTGGTCTGGTAGTGCAGTCAAGCTTCAAAACAATATTTGTTACAAGCAAACATATTGTTGCTGGCTTTGCAAATAAGTTACTTTTGAGAGCAGGAACAGTTGCGTAAAAGTATTCAGATATAACATGAGCCATCAGTTTTCCTTTTTTTTCCCCATTTATAACTCTAAAACTAAGAAAACTTAGTACTTCCTTTTTGCTTCCATGGGAATTAAGTGGGTAAATAGCAACCAGGTGCTGCTAATCTGTTGCACTTTATTAATTAATCATCAGCAAGTGTGAGCACCTATATAAAAGCTGTTTTATTGGTCTGGAGCATTCAGGTGTGTGTTATCACAATGTTGCCCAGCTTTGAACCCACTAGATTTCTATAGAATTGTCCTTTGGACAGACAAGCCCAAGGTGGAGATCTTTGACCAGAATAATAACACCGTAAATAATAATGCAAGGCAAAAATACAAAATACAGCGTGTCAGCACAAACACCTCACACAGCTAGCTGTCAGTCAGAGGGGAAGAGGTGATGATGTGGACTTGTTTTTCAGGCCACAGGACCTGGGCACCTTGCAGTCGTTGAGTCAACCATGAAATCCTCTGTGTGCCAAAGTTATGCATGAATGAATGCAAACCTCAGTGAACTGAAGCTGTATTGTAAAGTAGTATAGTGTAAAATGCAGGAAAACAAAATTCCTCCACAACAAGAGAGACTGATGAAGCAATATAGACGACAATTATATGAAGTTACTGGTGCTAAAGGTGGTTCTACAAGCTATGAAGTCGTGAGATGTGGTGTCGTTTTTCATAGGACCGCAGCAAGTCCTTCCTTTGACTGTAAATATACTAAAAACCCACTTCATCCAGTAACTAATGCAAGCTGCCAGTAATAAATACTGAATAAATGTTTTATTCTTGCCTGGTGGAAAGGTATCTGCATAAATGACTTCTGAGTAAATGTGGCGCTATGATCCTAGACTGTGTTTGGTCTGAAGCACTGTTTCTTTGAGTCATACTTAAATTTCCACTCATGGAAGGACATTGTTTTATGCAATCCCACAAAGCGAATTACTATATTAAAAAAATTAATCAGATCTGTTTTTGTTTCTTGGATAGAAACGGACAAACAGAAGAGAGTGGATGACTTTTTGAAAATCTTTTGTAGCTGGTAAATGTTTTGTTGACGAGTATGCAAAGTGCTCACATTGTACTTTTATTATCAGCAAACTGAACCGTATTTGCACGAGAAAGTGCTATTTCTGTTTAAATGACGCTGATTCTTGTCAGTTTTAGACAGACAGGATGACAGAATTTGGAAACTGTGTTTTAAACAGTTTGATTAAAGGTGTCGTGGAAAAAAGGATTTCCTGGGAAACTCTGCTCTGCTGTTCATCACAACTTTACTGCTTCTGACAAGTTACAGGCATGACGGGACTGCACAGGTGACCACTCTCCAAACTGTTTAAAAAGATTTTAAATGTGTCTCAGCGGCTGACGCTCCGCTCGTAGACCACCCGGCCGAGCCAGGGAGCAGAATGAGCAGGCGGGGCTTGAATATTTATCTGTTGATGTGTTTCTGGTCATTTCAGATAAGGGCAGTGTGAGCTGCGTGTAGACATGAGGCTCAGGCTGAGTACACAAACCCAGCAGCTGCCTGGCACCAAACACACACAGACTCTTTCACAAAGGCTGAAAGTGACAGCGAACGCGAGTCAGAGCAGGCGGGAAAAATAAATAAATAAATGAAATGAAAGAATATGGAAATAAATAATCTGCCCACTCAAGGAAAGATAAGAGTCAACCTACGGGAGAGACTCTTAGGTTTTGTGGGGACTGAAACGCTGTCATTGTGTTTGAGGTGCGAGAGTGTGGTTTGCAGAGCCTGATCTAACACAGATGTTCTAAGGACTTCCAGATGCTTCTCAAAGGCTGATAGCCTATGACTTGCACTCTTGCTGGGATCGTTTCCACAATAATATCCCATCGTTCACCACTCCCTCTGGGAGAAAGTCTTAATAAATAAATTCAGAATCTTGTTTGTCGCGCAGTTTTTGCTCTGGGTAAATAATTTTTTTTCCTTGTCTCCTTGAAATGCTCTCAGTGTATTTCGGGACAACACCAAGCTCTTTGAGGTGAAGCGACGTCGAGAGAGTTCGTCGATTAATTGACATTTTGCGAAGCCACTGTCGTGGACAGATGCTTGGGCTTAATGATTTCTGTACATGTTGGAAAAGCTTAAGCTGTGTGTTTGTTCACTCGAATGTCTGATTACAAGCTAGCTAAGTGATCCAGTTTTATTTCCACAATTAAGAGTTAGCAGACCATTAGATACTTAAATGAATTGCTTATTATTTCGTTTTAGTTTATTGATTTAGTCAATAATGATAATCTACTGTGAAAAAACAGGAACTTTTTTAATGTAATGGTGTCAGTTAATGCTTCATCTGTTACTTTGGTGTAGTGTGGCAGGCCGTGGGTGATGTCTGTCAGTAAGAAGGTTAAAATGCTCTCAGAGTTTCAAACTTTTGGCTTAGACTAAATAAACAGTTAACACTATGTATGTATATGTTCCACTCTCAATTAGAAAATGCAGGGTATCAACGGTTAATGCTATTGGAGGTGATGATGTAATGCTGTGGGGAAAAGTTACTTGGCACAACTAAGTGACTGCTGAGCACATAACACAACGGAGATGAAATGAATAGCAATGAAGTGCTAAAATAAAAAATTATGACGGTTTATAAACCAAATACAAAAGATGATTCCGATAGAGAGGAACGGTGTCCCATTTATTTCATTTTGCATTAAGAATCTTACTTTAATACAAGCTTGTTAATGCATAACCTAAGAAACAAAAAATCTGAAAGGTGCGTCGATCGAATGTATTCATCTTGAACATTTTTAATCTCTAAGTGAACTTTTAGCTGCTTCTCAATGACTTGGTGAGGTAAAAAATATATAAATATATATATATATATATATATTGATGAAGAGTTGCTCATAGGAGGGAAATCAGGGCCAGAGCATCCTGAAAATGCAATATGTTCCTCTGACTTTGGTATGTTGACAAAGACACCAGCCAAGCCTCGCACACATTACCTCCCCCTCCTCGGCTGGTCCCCCACTCTGCACCCTCCCTGAATCTGGGGGGGGGACTGCAGGTCATTGGAGTGAGGCTGAGGAATGTGGGTGATAGTTGCTAAGTGAAGGCTCCGTTGCCATCTCTGATAATTCACAGCCTCCGTGGGTGTAAGTTTCGGGCCAGCACTAAACAGAACCTTTCACAAGACTGAGAGAGAAGCTCACGCTGAGGAAGAGCGAGAGGGGGAAGGAGAGGATGCCTGAACAACATCGAGATATATGGTCTCTGTCTTCCACGTAGAACAAGGCCAACAATGAGCTCTTTTTACCTGAACGTTAAGTCACGAGACCGAACATAATACCTGTACGGACGTCACAGCAAAGCTTGTTTCCAATCTGACCATCTCGGTTAAAAAGATGAAACACGTCATATTTTCTTGCTTACAGCCAGTCTAAATGGATTTAAGGTGTAATTTTCACATCCTGAGAGAGAGAGCGAGAGAGCCTTTGGTGCTCTGTTTCATTTCACTGCCTTTTGTCAACTGACTTGTCACTTAAAGAGGTCTGGATAAATAAAGTGGTGTAGTAGTAATATCGTGTGTCAGTGGGAAATTTAGTTAAGGTCATCCGTGATCTGATAGTTTTGTACACTCATGCACACAAACGCCTTGTTGTGCACCGGGTTGGGTGTGGGCTGAGTATTGTTAAGAAGGATGGGGAGCAGGATGGGGGATTAAAGGAGGGGGTGGCAGGTCACCTACTGCTGCGCCATGTGAGCATACCGAGAAGAAAAGAAAGAGACGCTTGGACTTTGCACTGTAACCTTAGTTGCTTTGAGGCGGGGGTGTGGTTTGTAATGAAACTGGCTTGTGAGTGCCAGATATCAGCCTCACTGAACTGTCTGTGCAGGAGTGAAGTGTTAAGTAATTTAATTCCTTTATCTGCGCAGCACTTTTTCTTTGTTCTTGGCCTTTAAATTTGCACTACAAATACTGGATTTTTCTGAGTCAACAGTAAAAACTGTTTCTGCCAAACCTGTTATCACCCTCATCTTTTCTTATATTTCCATTTTTAAAAAAAATCAAAGTCCACCCTGTTTGAAGGCAGGTGCATGTTAAGACGGTGGGAATGGCGTGGAACTGCTCTCCCCCCCCTCAAAATCTCATAGCCCTCTAGTGTCGTTCAGCTAGTAGTAACTTAGTACCTTACTGAAGTACCTTACGGAAATATTTGTACTTGTAGAAATACTGCTTACTAGTATTTCTATGTTATCTGACTTTCTGCTTCTACTCCACTAAGTCTGAACCTCCATGGGATTTATATCTTGTCTTGATGCATGCTCAATCATCCAGGTAAAATAAAACCCAAAAAGCTGATGAACAGAATCAACTTTTTGGGGTTCTTTTTTGTCAGTTTTAAAAAACAAATTCTACTAATAAATGCTTTATTATTATGGATAAAGCTCCCTAGCTTTGTAATTCAGTTAATTTCCATTCAGTTTTATTAATATAGTGCTGATTTATAACAGAAATTACCTCAGAGCGCTTTCTTGTTCTCGAGAATAAATGAACCCCTATGGTAGCACTTGGTAACAGTGGGAAGGAAGAACACCCTTATTACAGGAAGGGGGAGGGGAGTATAGATAGACAAGGACAAAAAACAAACTATGGGAGAGGGAATACAAAACTTCATGCACGGAAATGCATAAAAGATGGAAGTGGAAAAGAAATTTTAAGTGTCCGAGCCAAAAGCAGCATAAGTAAGGAATAATTCATGTTCCCCTGATCCAGCTCTGACTATAAGCTTTATCAAAAAGGAAAGATTTGAGGTCTGTTTTAAAACTAGGCAGGGTGTCTGTCCTCTGAATCCAAACTGGGAACTGGTTCCACTGGAGAGGAGCCTGATAGCTGAAGGCTTTGCCTCCCGTTCTGCTTTTGTAAGCTAGGAACCAGAAGTGACCCCGCAATCTCTGAGAGTGACTGAGAGTGAAGTGCTCTGTAGGGATAATATGTCCCAGTGGAGTATCCCTCCCCCCTCGCCTTGTTCTGGGTGTCCCCTGTGTCACCCCATAAAAAAAAAAATCCTGGAATCTCCTGGTAACATTTTAAGGGGCCCTTGAATGACAAGGAGGGAAGGCTCTGCTGCACATTTCATTCATCCACAGTTCATTTCACTTTTCTAAATATTTTTTAATCAGACTAAAACTTCTTAACACAGACGAATGAATTGTTGAATTGTTACAGTCGCCTCGGCAAAGGTTAAAATACTATAAACCAGCATAAAAATGACACAAACCACCATCGTTTAACCGACACATAACAAACACTCACTAAATGTGTTTGACTTGTTCGTCTTTCCTGTGTGGTTCCTTTTTATTTGGCATCGAAAGTTCAAGGACCCTTGCTCTGTTTTCTTTTTCTGTTCTTCGCCGCCTCTTGAGGAATTTTATCAGGCTTTTAAAGGGTAAATACTCCCCCATACTCATGAGCTATTCTTTAACTTTCTAATTTGTGGATTTAAAGTGTTTTTCATTAATAACAGCTTCCTGCTACAGTGAAGTAAACCAAAGTTGAAGCTCTTTAAAGAACACTCTTTGTCAGTCTGAAAAGGGGCCCGATGGCCTTAAAAGTCAATGTTTATAGGCTCGCTGTCAGGACCGCAGACTTCCTGTTAAAGTAAATGGCCGCCGTGCTGAACCCATCATAAAAGGATGAGAGAAATTATAAATACATTTTCTGGATATTCCATTAGCCCCCCCCCTCTTATTCTCGCTTGCTCGTCTGGCAGCTTTGGAGCTTCGCTTTGATTGGAGGAGAAGAAAAGGTGTAGCGTTGCTGTTGTGACAAATGCTTACACATACAGAACAAGTGAAGACACAAATGTAGCACTTCGTTTGTTTAGTGTGTGTGTGTTTAATTTTAGCCTTGCTGGCTGCGTGGCTCTGGGGACGGAAATGCGAGCAGCTTTTCAATGGATTTCCATGACATTTTGTACAAACATTCGTGATCCCCAGAGGACGACTCCTACGGACTTTAATCCCTTGCTGAGAGGCTGCAGTTGAAATGCTTAGTGCAGCTAATTTTAATCATAATTATGAGCCATCATCTTAGCAGAGACAGCAATTCTTACTTTTTTTTAGTAATTAATGAGGTTTGTAACCATATTCACTTTTACTTTTTGTCTTTCTTTTTTCAATATAAGTGAATTTAAGCTTATTTTTTAAAAGATGAAAGTCTTTCTTTATCAGCTATAGGTCCAACTCTTAGCTGAAGCCATTTGATGTTTACATGAGAGAATTTTTCAAACTTAAGAGCATTAGTTTTTACAGATGTTCTGACATCAGTAGATCTTTAATACTGTTGTTCTTTAATATTGCACTGTTTTCTGCATTTTTCCAAAATTTCATAGCCATATTTGATATTTATTTAGTTAAGCACTCCTCTATCATAGCAAAAAATGTACTTTTATAATCAATAAATATTAACTTAATATATAATAATAATTATTATTATTAATAATAATAATAATAATTAAAAAAATTTTTAAAATAGATTTAGATTATTACTGATAATTACGCAGTCTTTTTTTTATTTACATATTAACTCTGGAGGTTAATATGAGAGCAACACCCTGCTTGTTTTGTACTAAGGTTGTTATTGATTCAGCAATGCATCCATACAGTCATGCTGATCATTTATTGATTATACCCTCGTGTTCTTTGTAAGCTGATGGGGGCTTTCTGTGACTAAGTGCATTTTAATCTATGCTGTAGAATAGCCAGTGTTACTGCTGTTTTGGCTTTCCTGTGTAGATCTGAGCAGCTCTTACATAATGCCATTTTGATATCCAGGGATTAGGCTGAGGTCCTCTCCACAGACTGGCCGGCTGCTTCCATCATGTCACCCACGGGAAAATGACAACTGCTTTTATGGCAAAAACAAAACTATATGACATTACAGTGACGTGATACATTTCGGTCTTCGCAAACCGAATATAACGTTTATAGTGGGCTGTAAGCCGAGCTGGTAATTCAGTCCAGTCGTGAATCTCACCTGCTGATGCGTAGTGGCGAGATTATAATGGCGCCGGATTAAACTGGGAAAAGTGACACCCTTAGATAAATGAGGGTGTTGTTGAACTTAGAGGACACGAGCAGGTGTGGTGGCCTTTTACAGGTAGCAGGTAAACGCTGCCAAGCAGAGCTGCTAAAGAGGTGGAGTGCTGTTGCGTAAACACAGGACTTTACTGTGTACTCTGTAAACCCACTAGCCTGTGCCCTCTTGAGAAAAGCAAGCAATTAGTTTGAAGGCTGCACGCTCAGACGCTTGGAGTGCGATGCGGACGTTAAATGGATCTCAACAGATAAATACTGCAGCTCATTAAATATTGGAAAGAAGACCCGCTCGCATGTAGAGAAGTCTCAGCTGCACCCACGTTCAGACCGACGGGCCGCTCTCACCTGCAGACATGCATCGTGCTGCAGGTTTCACTTTTGTCTCATGCCTGTTTTTGCTTGAACAGTGAGAGTAATGTAAACAGAGCTGAGCGCTCTGAGCCATCTGCCTAATGTCACTGTGGCCCATATCTGTCCTCTCCCTCCCTCCCTCTCTTACTGGGACGCTTCTTATTCCTGTCATCCACACATTGTCTTTTTCCTTCCTCATGCCGCTTCTGTTTTAACCACTAATTTCCTTCCTCCCCTCAACATCTGTCATTCTTCAGTTTTATCTGCGTTATCCATTATGTGCTTTCTTTCTTTCTCTTTTTTTGTTTGTTTTGTTTTGTTTTGCCCTGCCCTGTGTTTACTTTCTTTTTAAACTCCTGTCCCCATTACCCATCTGCTTCTATTCTCATGTCTGTGATGCTCTGTAAACTATGTCACCTTGGCTTACCTTAATCCTCTGCTGCTATTCTTAGAATTACTTTCCAGCTGCAATATATATATAT
>NW_024582452.1:980847-995186 GCF_018398535.1 Haplochromis burtoni
TATATTTAATCATGCAAACTCTCTACTTAAGCATGATTCTTTTGATCAGTGTTGGGACAGGCTGTTCTGTTTTTTAGCAAGTACTCTCAATTTGTGCACTTAAATAAAAATTAAATAAAAGAAAAGAAAGAAATCAAATTGTAAACAAATCATAAAGCCGCAATAAAAGAAATGCACAAACACATAACGTGCAGAATGTTTAAAGTCAGTGACGCTTCAGAAATTAAGATAGAAATTAAAACCACTTATGAGGAGGAATAGTCGATCCTGTCTGAGAATGGGATTAAAAAATGTGTTATAATTTTGGAAAACGAGATTGAAGATTCCCAGCATTAACTTTAAAGTACCGTTTCCACATGTGAACGACCCTAGTCTATTAAGCTGCAAAGGTTGAGCTATCTGGCTGTACCTTTAAAGGTTATTTTTTTGGGGGGGGGCTTTTAGACGTTATTGTGTTAGGACAGTGGAGAGGAGACAGAACTGGGAAGGCACAGAGTAAACGGCCTCGGGGCAGATTCAAACCCAAGCCTTACGTCATATGGGTCACCTGCTCAACTCAGTGAGCTAAACGGACCCCCTAAAGGCACTACTTAACATTAAAGGATAACAAGTTCTTGCAGAAATGTGTTTTCAGACTCTTTTAACCTTTACTTAACCAGCAAGTGAAAGTCTTGAGATTAAGAATCTCTTTTGGGTAACCAAACAAATTCTAAATCACGTCGTGCTGTGAAGCAGCATTTCCAAAACCGAGCCACGTGTTATGACAGGCCTAAGGTGCTCATTGTACAGCATTAACCTAGTCTTAGCCTTGTTGTAAGTCAGGTAATGTAAAATCTCTCTATTTACTTTCAATAATATGAACATAAAATCACATAAAATCCAAATTCTGGCTCTTATTTTGCTCACCATAATATAATTAATTGGTTTAGTCCATCACAGGGTTTGGAAAAAATAGGTTTTAAACCAAATCTTGTTATGTTTTTTCCAGTTTTTGCAGGGCCTGTCTTGTTTTTAGAGACGTGGAGGCTGTAACAATCTATTAGCGACAGCTTGACCACTGTCCAGAAACCTGTTTTCTGTATGTCACTAACAGAAAATCATTTCCT
Organism: Haplochromis burtoni; assembly: GCF_018398535.1. NCBI lineage: Eukaryota > Metazoa > Chordata > Actinopteri > Cichliformes > Cichlidae > Haplochromis > Haplochromis burtoni. Next base: position 981,954 of record NW_024582452.1, read on the forward strand.
GATGGTCTTGCAGCATATAAAATATTTTAGCTGACTGTACTGATGTCAGTATCAACAACTATACTGAGCACAATAGTATTTATGAATTTTAGTCTAAGAGAGCATGGTGGTAGGTCTCTGGATCCCCAAGTCAGCATTCCAAACCTCAGTAATGGCTGCTTCTGGCTTATAACCCTTATCTTAACTTTATAACACTAAATGTCTTGTTGTGGTTTTACAGTTTCCATCGTTTACAAAAATATCCATCCATCCATCCATCTTCTGCTTATCAAATTCAGGGCTCTGTTCAGGGTGAATCCCGAACAGGTCGCGAGCCTCTCGCAGGGAAAATGACTAACACCGAGACTTGAAACACTCAAGTCAATGACAGAGGGGTAGCAACACAAAAGGCAGGAGTAAATAAAAACACAAAGAAACAACTAAACCAACAATTAAAACAGAGACCATGACAACACGGGACTCAGGAGCGCCTAAATTCTTGAACTGTTTTCCAAAAGTACCTAACAGTGCACAAAGATTTGCTGACTTCTATTATGTTTTGTTTTTAAACAAGCTTTTAATAAGGAATCTTTTATGTGTTTGCATAGATAAAATAAAGAACAGGGTCAAAGTAAGTGTAAAATAACTATTACATAGTTGAAGAAAAGTGCTGTCTTTGCTCTTTCATGGTCTTGTTTTGTCTGTTTTTTTGTTTCTAAGGTATGTTTAAAGCATTACCTGAAGCACAAAGTATCTCTGTGTATTTCCATTTCCACCCAGAAGATGTCAGTGTGTGATACACTTGGTGACAGAAAGACACTAAGCAGAAGGACTGGAAAGCAGATTTCCGTGTTAAAAACCGCTGGGTAACACAGACAAAATATTTTGGATTGAAGTTTCCACTTTACAGGCCTGAACTCTGTTTCTTTGCTCCTGTTGATATTTGATGCAGGATGTATCATCTCTGGGTTTCCTTCTGGTGCACAGACAACCTTTGTTACTGTCTAAGTGTATCCTCTACCATGAGAGGCGTCACGTTTAAGTTGTAAACAAGAGCACATCTCTGAAGGAAGTGGCCTTATGTGGGGTCAGCAGCAATCCCCGTGATGCGTTTGGGCACATTTGTATTATTTTTTTTGGATACTGGGGGTTATCCCATGGCAGCAGCGCTTTAAACCACAAACACTTCAAAATAAGATAGCAGCACACAGCCAAGCTGCAAATATTAATAAGTGGTCAGTGGGCTGTGAGGGGTAGAGGGACAACAGATCCCACAATCAGGACCATTTCCTGTCGGGAAGTGTGTGTGTGTGTGTGTGTGTGTGTGTGTGTGTGTGTGTGTGTGTGTGTGTGTAATCCTGTCTAGCTATCTTGTGAGGACGCACTCACCGGTCCTCACAAGTTTGAAGGCCTTTTAGAGGCTCAAAATGTGGTTTTAGTGTCAGGGTTACAATTAGGTTATGGTTAGGTATAGGGTAAGGGTTAGGGTTAGGCATTCATTTTTAATGGTTAGGGTAAGGGGCTAGGGAAACCATTATGTCAATGAAGGTCCTCACTAAGATAGCTGAACGGGGTTGTGTGTGTGTGTGTGTGTTAATAGTTTTGGAGAAATTATTTAAAAATAAATATATATGAAATGAATATAAATATTCAGAAGAAGCAGTTTTCTAATCTGTTTAAGTCCTAGTTCATTTTCGGTCTGAATTTGCACCATGTAACGTTTATTCTGTTTATTAATAAATGTTACATGGTGGCAGACAATGACTTTTCCAGGCATCTGTACAGAGATTGGATTTTGACTATCCAAAGGCTTATACAAATAGTCTGTTCACGATTATGAGAAACATCATTTAAATGTGGACATACAGGAACAGCATAATGATGCCTTTATTCCAGTAATACTAGTCTGTTTACCTGCAGAGTGGTTGCTGTGTAGCAGTTTGATCACAATCATTTCGCAACCAAATAAACTGTCGATCAAACGTTATGTTAAAAAAACAGACATGTGCTTCCATTGGGCAGGTTGAAGAGTACCACTTAGATTTCATTTAGACCTCTAATCAGCAGGCATTTGCTCAGAGCATTTATGTTACAGATTACAGATTTTATGGACTATATTCCATCTGTGATCTGCGCTATGAGCATTTGTGATCTATTTATGCTACAGTCGCACTAATGAAAACGGTGCTTGGAGACCACAACACTACCAAAATAATTTCAACCATTAATATGTGACCTTGTCACCTTTAAAGAGTCTTTAAAGAGCACGTCTACAGCAACTTGCAGTCAGCTGCTGTCTTCAGAGGGACTTTGATGTGTCAAGACTAAGATACGATGGAGTCAATCTGCTATTATTTTGTGATTGAACGAGGTTCAGTTGGTAGTTACATGCAATCTGTTTGTGATAATATTGCAAATAACTGACAGATTGGTGAAAATAGCAAATCGGTTAACGTCTACATACACAGAAATTCGATTTAAGTACTTACATTCAGAGTCGAATCAGAACCTTAAACATCTGAAACAGAAGTTCTGAACTTCCTCCACAAACAGTGATGTAGTTGCTGCAGACTGACGATTCAACTGCAAAATGACGCGCTCTGAAACCTCGCTCTCACATAGGACCAGAATACACCAGCTATGAGGCGCAGAGACGGACTCAGATTGTTTTTGTGTGATCGTGTAAGCAATCTATTGTCATCAACTAAACACTGATTATTTCAACCCTTAGCCAATCTTGTTATTTTTGTTATATTCATATGTTGGGAATAAAAAAAGTCAACCAGTCTGTCTAAAATTAGTGCAGACAAACCAAGGGGTCAACCAAGGGGACAGGTTGTGTCCCACCAGGAAACCTGTGTAATTGATTTGAGCTAAAAAGTGGTCACCTAGAGGTAACCGGTTTATTGTTACTTGCAAAAAACATTGAGGGTTTTACCATCCATCACAAGAAGGTTGGTGTTTTTACTGAGGCTTTAGGGGCACAAGAACTTCTAAGAATCTTAGAATAATAGCTGTATGGACGTGTAGCCCTGACAATCAGTCACATGCAGATCACATGCCACACCGCAGCAGATTAAAAACAACCACCATCCACTAAAAAGAAGTAAGATCTCTATATTGCAGTAGCTCAATACTAAGGAAGTATAATTGTGTTTTAAGACAAGTTTTAGGTCATGGTTGGTAGGGATGGGTACCGGTGTCCAGTGCCATGATGGCACCGGTTCTGACATAAACGGTAGTAACCAGACCGAAAAGCAGCGCACATTTCGGTGCTTTATTTCGGTGCTTTTTTTCCTGAGCTGTGATACACTTCTAGCCAATCATTTTACGTTTCCGAGGATAGTAGGCGGGGCCAGGTACGTACGTTCTGTTAGAGCAGAGCTACAGATTAAAAATGTCCAAGGCGAAGCGGTCAAAAGTCTGGCTGTACTTCATAGCAAAATATGCAAACTCAGCAGCCTGCAACAAGTGCTTTAAGCTGATACTGTGATACTGTCAAAGGAGGTAACACCTCAAATCCGATGAAACACCTGGCGACGCATAGCGTTTTTTTTAAAAGCCCAGAAATGCGCCGTATTTGATAGCTTGCTGCGAGACCTCACACCGAGCACATCTACTGCGGGTGGGTTGCCTGTTATGCAACATCCCCCAAAAACACGAAGAGGAGAGTCCTGGCCCCTAGCCCTGCCAGTGTAGCAGAAATGATGACGGATGATGGTGGCAGCAGCCGTTCTTCTCTGCGTGAGTAGCTAATTTACGTTGAGTAGGCTAACCACGTTATTACATTAATGCATGTAAGGTGAACTAGCAAACATCATCATAGCTACATGCGGCTGTCCTCTTGTTTGATGGCAGATACTCCCTTCACCCTGGCTAAAAAGGCTAAAATGACCAAAGAAAAAGTGGAAAACAGTTAAACATGAGAGGTTTAGGACAAAGTTTGTGTTTTTTCCATTGTTTAAGCACTGCTTCCAGCCAAGAGTGATACCATATATGCCCCATAGCTGCAGAAAAGGCTAACATTGTTATCTTTTTACAAAAAACAGCTGAACATGAGAGGTTTTTGGACCAATTTTGTGTTCTCCATTCTTTAAGCACCGGTTTGAGCACCGTTTAAGCACCGGCACCGTTTCAAAAGTACCGATTTGGCACCGGTATCGGATAAAACCTAAACGATACCCATCCCTAATGGTTGGTCACCGTCTAACTGCAAAAAGGCAATTTATTCCATAACCTCGGGGCAGCAATTGACTGCTCTGTCCCCCCTGAGCTTCTGCTTAGGTCACATGACCTGAGAGTTTGGACAGGAGTGTAGGGGTGAAGTAAAGTAAAGTCAGAGATGACTCTAAAAAGCACAGGTAGCTAGTGAAGCGAAGCCAGAATGAAACATGATGCTCTGGCTTCGTTTGATTTTTAACTATGTGTTAATGTTTTTGTTCAGGTCCTGTGGTTGCACTTGGCCTGCTGTTTTTATCTGTCCTGCAGCAAACATGAGAAAAGTACACAACATGCTTTTTTTGTTTGAATTATTTGCCTCTATAGTACTTTAATTTGTTGTTTTACTGTTTATTTCAGACTCCATAGCTGACAGAAAACAGCCAGCATTTTATTAAATCAGCATTGGCTCTAACAGGATGTGAGTGTTTCTGTTACTTCCTGAAGCCTGCTGGAAACCATCTGTCTTGACTCGATTTTGGTCGGCAAAGCTTCAAACCGGCCGTCTGTGATTTAGGACCTTTATTTTTGGACTGACGATGGAATATTTTACTAAGTTTCTCTCACACACGGCCCACAGTGTAAAGGCGCCTTAATGCACAAACAGTCTTGAGTCTCTTGAGACAAACAGAGAACTGAAATGTCAGAATGACAAAAAAGGTAAACAGCAGAATGAAACTCACACCGCTTGTGTCGTAGTTTCACCCTTACAATGAGTGTAACACAAACCCTGCCGTCAGTTATCGTTTTGTGTCCTTTTATGGAAGGAAGTGAAGTTGAACACCTGTATCTCTGAGTCTGTTTGCATCACTGCCACTACTGTTACAAAGATTAAAGTAGCTAATACAGACCGTTTTCTAGCAGTAAAAGCTGCGTTGCTAGTTCATGTTTGATTATTCCTCTTCCTTCTTCTTTTCTAATGTTTTATAATCTCTTTTCCCCCCCATTCACTTTCTCCAGGTGAGTGCTAATGTCCTGATCTTCCTGTGCACCAACATCATTGGCATCTGTACCCACTACCCTGCCGAGGTTTCCCAGAGACAAGCCTTCCAGGAGACCAGAGGATACATTCAGGCCCGGCTTCATCTGCAGAGGGAGAATCAACAACAGGTAAACCTGCACACACAATTCTATCTCCCAGCACTTCTTTGCAACAGAACACAAAGAGTCTCTCTGCAGTGTCAGTGTTTAATGACTGGAAATGAACATAGCTTTTTGATCTTGATGTTGCAACATTTAGCGACACTCCTAATTCATGGTGGTTGCTTTCTCCAAGACGCTGGAAACACCTTTGACTCGTTTTTATTGTCAGGAGTTTATCTACATTCTATATAACACCCTCATTTTACTTGGAACGATATCACTTACACAAGCACGTCCTCCAGGAAAAAGAACATCAGATGTACACGAGTACATTTATGAGTACATATACCTGCATGTGAACCTTTGCTGATTCCTGGTTTGGCTGTTGATGAGCTCTTTTGGTGTGGAGGAGGGCTCGTCACCAACACCACCATACTCAAACAGTTTCATTATTGAAAGCAGTGATGTTTTGACTCTTTCTGAAACCGTACGGCCTGCACAGTCCATTTATTTCTTCTTTTTGTAAAGATGTATGTCAGTTAAAGTGAACTATATGTGGTTCAGTATGAAGCAGCAACAAAAACTAGAGATTGACACAAAAGTTGTTTGAAACAGTTGTTATGTTTAAATTAATAAATGGCTTTAAATTCGCTCATAGCATGAATAATATTTGAGCGAAGAGTATGATGAGATGTAGCAGGAAGTTGAGGCCCTCTTAAGCCAGCCAAGGCTTTATCAACAATGGAGGAGGGCTGAAGAGAGGCATAACAAGCAATAGACTATAAAGGCATGACAGCAGTACATTCTAGTGGCTGTTTTATTCTAAACCCAAGAATTAGCACCATCTCACAGCACAGTGTCCATAAAATGAAGCAACAAGCATATGAGATCAGCATCAATAGACCAACCCAGAAAACAGGGTATCAATAAATACACGCTCAGTGCCGACATCCATTTCCTGTGTGGTGCTCCGACAGAATCCTGGGTCCTACAAAAGACATCTTTATATAAAACTATATAAAGAAATATATGTATATCTGTCTAAGGCTTCTAACTTGGGAAAAATTTCACTTGCAAAGCTCAATGCAAATCTGTCCATTAATCTTTGTGTTCTCCTGCCAACAGACAAACTGAATTAATGAAATAAGTAACTTCCTCAAACAAATGTAGTTTTTAGCTCATGCTACTGAATCCAGAGGACTAAAAAGCATATTTTTGTCTCTCAAATGGATAGGATAAGTATTTTCAGCTGCTGACAGGATGTTCCTCCGTGAACGATGGAAAGAAAAATGCCGACATGTTCATGGTAATGAAAGGAAAGGGCACCCTTTTATTTTTGATAGTTTAAGGATAACATCTGGGGCGCAGAAAAGTGCAGCATATCAGGCTCTGGATGCACTGACAACACTTGTTAGACAAATCAGAAAAAACACGTCCTGTCTGCCTAAATCTGGACTTCTACCACAGCACAAACACACAGAGCTACTCACTCTAAGATATGAGTTCTAAATGTCTCTGTAAATAATGGGATAATAAGAACACAGGCACAAACACATATATAGAAATGTAACCACAAAATTGTGACTGACAAGATCTGCATTTCCTTGTTTATTTTTTGTGATTTCCAGGAACGTCTGTTGCTTTCAGTGTTGCCGAGGCATGTTGCCATGGAGATGAAGGCTGACATCAATGCCAAGAAGGAAGACATGATGTTTCATAAGATCTATATCCAGAAACACGACAATGTCAGGTCAGCCGGGCGTGTGGCCTCAACACCTAACGTAACATTTAACCCATGAATTCAGATTTTAGCTACTAAATCGTCTTTCTTTTCTATAATTGTTGTAAGAGAGGTCATATCATGATACACTTAAAAACACGTGACATTGTAAAGCATTAAAACGCCTGTTAGGATTTTGTTAATCCCATAAAATGAAGAGAAAATAAACAAAATCATACCATAAATTCATCCTAAGAATGGCTAACTCACATTGGTGCACACATAAACACAAAAACACACACATGTTTGAGCGCGCTCACAGAGTCAGAAGACGGTAGAGTGGTTTGGCAGAGTGGAGGCTAATTAACACTAGTGAGGGAATACTTAATCACCAGCAGCCAAGATAAGATAATCCCCAAAGATGGAAAGCTTCAGCACACATTCAATTACAGCACTGAGCAAACACGGTGCACTCGGTCCCTCACACACACACGCGCGCACGCACATACACGCACACACAGATGCTTTAAGGTCAAACACCCTTCCTCTCTCAAGGTCATCTGCCCTGATAGTAACATAATGCAATAGTATATCGCTGAGGTGTAGCTAAATCAAACTGAATCAGCTTCGTAGGTTTTTATCTCTCATGATCGAGGATTAACTATGTTTTGTTTTTGCTCCTCTTCATCTCGTCCTCAGTATTCTGTTTGCAGACATCGAGGGTTTCACCAGCCTGGCGTCTCAGTGCACGGCTCAGGAGCTGGTCATGACACTAAACGAACTCTTTGCCCGTTTTGACAAACTGGCGTCGGTAAGCAGTCTTCCATTACTTGTGTCTGTTTCTAAAAGGGATAGTTTGGTAGTTTAAGGGGTTGTTTTAGAGTGTTGATGGTGGATTTTTTTTTTATCCTTTGCTGTTTCTTGTGTTTCTTTGTTTTAAGTTTAAAAGCAGGTGAGAAGTATGAAGTGCTTCCTGTATGGATATGTGTTTTTATTTATATTTTTATCTTGTCCTGTTGTCTTTTCTTCCTCAGGAGAATCATTGTCTCCGTATTAAAATTCTGGGTGATTGTTACTACTGCGTGTCCGGGCTGCCTGAACCCCGGGCTGACCACGCCCACTGCTGCGTGGAGATGGGTGTTGACATGATAGAGGCCATCTCGTGAGTAAAAACAGTGTATACATGCACCTGTATGTGGTGTTTGTTTCTGCGTTGTTTACAGTGTTTTGCATATTCCTCCCACTGCTGATGAGACACTCGTGTGTGTCTGTGTGTGTGTGTTTCTGTTTTCCAGGCTGGTGCGTGAGGTGACAGGGGTCAACGTTAACATGCGCGTCGGCATTCACAGTGGCCGTGTGCACTGCGGCGTGCTGGGACTCAGGAAGTGGCAGTTTGATGTGTGGTCCAATGATGTCACGCTGGCCAATCACATGGAGGCGGGAGGCAAAGCAGGGTGAGAGCGAGAGAAGCGTTTACAGTTTGTAAAAACTATCACAGTGTTTTAAGAACTCCAAATGCACGGCCACTTACTGCGATCATTTTTTTACCCTTTGTTTTGTTTTGATGTTTTTAAATTGCTACTGCTTCAAAAATAATTTGTTGCTGTCTGGAATTCATATTTTTCCGTGGTGGTACAGTTCGTACTGATGTCGGAGGTTGTTAAAAGCTCTCCTGTTATGAAAATATCATATTTGAACTTCAAGAAGTACAAGTGATAAGGCCATTTTGAGACTTGACTTGAAAAGCTTTCTGCGCTCTTGAACGTTGTTTTACAACAAATTAAAAGAAATTGTTTCATTCATTTCTAACATGTTCCTGACTTATGTTCAGCAGCAGTTCTGGAGCTATTAATATATGCCTGCTGTCCCCCTGTGTATGCCTTTAATGTGAAAAACAAAAAAAAATAAACACCCCACATAAAGCCACTTCCTGGTCTTTTCGTCCCTGCCAGGCGGATCCACATCACAAAGGCCACGTTGCAGTATCTGAATGGGGACTATGAGGTGGAGCCAGGTTTTGGAGGTGAGAGGAATGCGTATCTGAAGGAGAACAGCATTGAGACATTCCTGGTCCTTGGCTGCAGCCAAAAACGGGTCAGTACACAAACATACACACAAATATAAGAGGTGTAGGTGGGGAAATCTTCACCAAATTGAGACATTGCTCAGAGTTTTCTAGCCGAACCTGAAAAAAAAACCCACCAGAAAGGGACCAAAAAAAAGGTCGCCACACACTAAAAATATACATAGAGATCAGATGACTGCCATGACAGTATTGCCATTAAGAAAACTGAATCAAGAACATAAATAAAATAAATAAACAAAATTCAACATCCTATTGGTTTGAGGAAAAAGTAGAGGTCACTGCTTGTGACAGTTCATTTGGTATCGCTGAAGACAAGGCCCCCATCTCTTGTTAGATCTACCCTGAATATCTGTTTTATACTTATGCATTTCTTCCATCTGTATAACAAATAACACCACCTTAATTTAATATGCAAAGGTATATGGAGATTTAGACTTAAAGGTTTCTATGGAGCATCAAAAAATCACCAAGCTATGGTCCAGTCCATCTGGAGAACATGCCAGTCGCGTAGGGCCAAAAAATAAATACTAAAAGAAGAGTCGTACTGTATATGTGTCAACATGACAGGGATTTCACAGAGTAACAAGAAAGTAAAGTAACGAGTAAGAAAATGAGAAATATAAGTAATGAGTAATGTGTAATGTGTAATACATGCTCATTTGGAAGACCGTATTTGGTACAAAGGAAATGATGCTCGTCCGTAACACATCTGCCAGAGTCACAGTCTGCATCTACCTGCATCTAACACCTCATCCAGCTGAGCAGGCATAAAAGAATGGTTATGCCATAGTGGGACATGTAAGGAGACACTAGGAGCCTGTCTGTGATTGCAGCGCTGGAGAATAACAGAGTAAGAGGATGCATTTTTAACAACTGAGGTCTCAAGGTGTACCCACAGGGGGATATCTTCATTGCTTGCATCACTGGATTGGTCTATGCACTTCCAATAAACAAAGGCTCCTGAATTGGCTGCCCAGTAGTAGAGTCTCAGGAAGAAGCAGCCCAAGGCCTCCCACCCTACTGGACTTGTGTAGATGGGCCTTAGACTTTCAGTGTGACTTGTAGCCACAAGTAGGTAAAGTAGTAAAGTCAGTAAACTCACCATTTTAATAGGGTTCACCCTGACAGTCATAGTTAAAGGCAGCACTCTACAACGTTCGATATTGGCTCTGAGTTTGTTGACTAATTCCATGAAATTAAACTTCAAGAGTAAAAAAATCATCTGCTTGTCTAAATGGCAAGGTTTTCAGAAAGTCTGATGAAAGTTATGAATGTTAAGGGCATAATTTGACCAGATAGATTTAATAGATACAGTGTGAATACCATTCCACTGACAAACTGGGAGTTTTGTTGCTTTAGCAGGCGATCAGTCCAAAGAAAACAGGCCTGTCTTCTAAAGCCAAAAGAAGAGTTGGTGGGAGTGTGTTGCTTCAGGTGTTGCTGAAATATGAAATATAATCCAGGAAATACAGCAGCTGGAAAAACAGCAACCTCTTTGGAAAAAAAAAAGGAAAATCCTCCCGCTAATCCAAGAGGAACATGTAAGATGACATAGGATAAAATATAGTGGGGAATTCTGGCTAAAACATTACATAACCTGTAAAACAGCTCAAATTGAGTAAAATACAATAAGAAAGGACAAAATAGCTTGATAAGATGAAACATTATACAAAAAAAGAACACAATTAAATATGGCCACAGTTTGGATTTCCCCTGATATCTATAGTCTCAAAATCAAAAGGCGCAAACAAACACGTCCCTTCACCAAACGCCTACTTTCAGCTTCTCCTCTTTCCACATTGTATTCATGAGCACAGGAACACATCCGTCCACTTTCTTCCATTTATCCAACCTAAGATCATGGTGGACTGGAGGCTGTGCCAGCGGTCTTATGGCAAGAGGCAGGATACACCCACCAGTCTGTCGCAGGGCGAAAACAGAGACAGTCTACCAGTTACGCTTGCATTCACACCTACAATCAATTTAGATTTGCCAGTGAAGCTAACCTGCATCTCTGTAAATCCTATTTTGAACATGAATATTCACTTTTGCTTAAAACAATGAAGTCTTGCCAATTTAAAAAGTATTAACATATTACATTGGAAACACTGAATATGAAATAAACACAATTCCATTAATTATAAAAATGCATTTAGGCTCCTATGGTGTCTTCAGACCGTGAGAGGAAGACAGAGTACCAGGGGAGAGAACATGCAAACGATGGTTTGAAACCCAGAACCTTCTCGCTGTGAGACGACACGGCTAATCACCGAGTCATCATACCTGTTATAAAGCATTTATTATTATAACATAAATCATCAGATAAGAGTTTTGTGTAAGAGCAGGTTACACTTATCTTAACAGTAGGGTGTTAATTATTTTTTCCCAGTTGTGCTGGCAAAATAAAAAATGAAGTGCTTAATAAAATGATTCATTTCAAATAATTTTATATTTCTGAACTACTTTAAAGTACAAAGGTTTTGAAGCACATTGGCGATATAACAGATAGTGAAGATGTAATAGTTATTGAAGGAAACAGAGCTGAAAAAGCATAATTTGTGAATGAAGTCCTCTTGAAGATCCCGAGCTGCCTCGTGGGAAAATTGAAAGCCAGAATTTAAACAAACCCTCAGTCACACATTTTGTCGTTCTCCATGTTGTGTTGCACGAGAACAGTTGGTCAAGCCTTCGTGTTGTTCTCTCCGAGCAGAAGGAGGAGAAGGCGATGATGGCGAAGATGCAGCGGGCAAGAGCCAACTCTAATGAGGGGCTGATGCCACGCTGGGTTCCCGACAGAACCTTCACCAGGACCAAAGACTCCAAAGTCTTCAGACAAATGGTGAGACTCGACATCGACGCGCTGCTTCACAGCGACAGAGCGGCGCTGCAGCTTTTCTGCCAGAACCATAATTTTGTCTGCTCTCTTTCTTCTCCAGGGGATTGATGAAACCTCCAGTAAAGACAAGTAAGCACGGACTCTGACACACCACTTTGTCTGATTGGGTTACCCCTGTTATCGCCTGCTCAGTCTGTGCCTCTTCTTTTTGCAGCCGTGGCGTTCAGGAAGCCATGAACCCAGAGGACGAGGTGGATGAGTTTCTGGGACGGGCCATTGACGCTCGCAGCATCGACCAGCTAAGAAAAGACCACGTTAAGAAGTTTCTACTCACCTTCCAGACTTCCAGTCTGGAGAAAAAGGTTAAAACTGTGATGCCTCATTATTGCTAAAGCTTTTTATCTTAAATATCAGCCATGTGTGGAAAAGTCTACTCCTATTATTTCTGATTTCTTTTTTTTGTGCAGTATTCCAAGAAGGTGGACGATCGTTTTGGAGGCTATGTTGCCTGTACTCTGCTGGTATTCTGCTTCATATCCTTCATACAGATTGTTATTTTTCCACAGTGAGTATTTTACCCATTCCCATAATGCTCTACTGCGAATGCTTCTGTGTATAACCCCATCAAGGGGACCCGTTAGGCTCATTTGTAGCTATTCTTGGTTTCTGTGAGAGTACCTTTGCATGAGTCACAGCTGAAATGATTTATCTGTCCTTTTACAGATAAGATTGATTAAAAGAAAAAAATCTCACAACCCCAATGATGTAAAACATTTTAAGTTATTAACAAAAAACAAAAGCAAACATGCTGATGTTATTTATGAGATCTGATCTCGTTCGTATTTTGACTTTAACCTCCTAGGACCTGGCGTCCACATATGTGGACGTCACATTTTGGGTTGCCTAGACCAAAATACAAAATTTTGCTCTACAAGGGCCTGATATTCATGTACAAGCACATGATATTGCCACTGCTCGATCAAAAATTAAAACGAATGTCCTCATTTATGGATCTCATTTTTCTCAGAAACAAAAATCTTGTAAAAAAACTATTTGTTTTTACATTCATGAGGTCCCAATCAGCCCAAATATCAAAGAGAAATTAAATGCCATGGTTAAAGATGGCGAAATGTTGTCGGTTTCAGCATAAAGACCAAACTGTTGCAGCTAATGTAGAAATTCTAAGGCTTCATTATGAAAAAGTTTTCATAATTTCATCTTTATTTCTGAAATATCTAGCTTTTTCTCACGCCAAAGTGTTTAAGCTCTAGGGGTGCAACAATACACAAAATTCACGGTTCGGTTCGGTTC
>NW_024582452.1:1000339-1028348 GCF_018398535.1 Haplochromis burtoni
ACTGAACAAGATGCAAAAATTAAAAGTAACATTGAATGTAGGCTTACCACTGGTTTGTAGTTTCATTGAAACTGGGCCTTAAATTAAAAAAAAAAACAACAACTTTTAGTCAGTAGTAATAAATCATTTAAAATGATGATGCAAGAGATATTTACATCAGCAGTCTAAGGATTTGATTTTGATATCAATTTATTTCATGCTACATATTTGCAGCTAAGGTATAAATGAAAGTAGATTTTTAGAAAGAGACAATGAAACATGTTTTAAACTGTGGATTTCAATCTAATGGAATATGTATGTATAGAAGTGAAGTGAAGGAATTAAAAGCTAAATCCACAAACCGTACTTTTTTGTTTGTGTTCTGACCAAAAAATTCAATGGCAAAGGTTTAAATGCAAAAACATCAATAATAATAAAATTTAAAAAAAAAACTTACCACTGAGTTTCATTTAAATCACTAAAAACAGACAGAAAGATTCAAATATATAAATAAAATGCACAAACTTGATTTTACTGTTGTACATGCTCGAATTCATGAGTAAACAGAAGCAAAATCAATGAAAGAGCAAATAAGGGTATTTTAAGTATTTTGATTTATCCTTAAATTACTGAAAATAAAAATCTTCCATTCCCTTTCATCCCTTAAATTATCAGTACAAATGGAGTAAACCCTCTCGGTGACTTGTAATTTCACACTTGTTTCACTTACATGGCATTGGAGGTGACAAAGAGGTCTGCATTGTCAAACAGTGCTACTTGTGGCCACTCCACCAGCAGCAGGAAGGTGAGCTGGATGAGCAGCATGAGGGCCAGCTTCCCTATGCTGCTGATCTGCAGGAACACGGAGCAGGCCAGCAGCGTCAGCAGCACGCTGTAGCTGAAATACTGACACAAACAGGAGGCAGCGGCGTCACAAGCACGCATCATCGACGATAGGTGTCAGGAAAACACAAACGCAAATCTGAGACTCTTCTTTTAAAGCGTGTGGACCGTTTGCTCACCTCAGGAAAGGGGCAGGAGGGGCCTCGGCTGGGGCAGATCTCTAGACCCCCCTCGATGGACACATTCAAGCTGCGGATCAGACAGGGAGTCACGGCAGAGGTGTTCAGCTTCTCAGCGACGCATTCAGCCAAACCCGTGGTGTCGCAGGCAAACTGCATGAAAGTGAAGCAGCACGACTTCAAACAATGTCGCACAAAGTTAGCAGATGCACTTAATTTGTTTAGCGATAACTTTGATCTCACCATATTAACGAAGGCAGAGATAAAGACGAGGATAATGGAGAATACTCCGACCAGCGTGCTGTTGGTGCGAGACTGGACAATCTTCTTCGAGACAGTCTGCATCGCAGCTGGAAAAATCTGCGAGCGGAAATGATGAACATGTTAAATACACGGTGAAGGCAAGAAAAAGAAAATGAGCGCAACATTTGGTATGGAGTCCAGGTGACCTGCTCTACCTTGATGCAAGAGTATATGGCACAGATGAAGAGGATGTTGGCGAGTATGATGAAGATACTGATGTAGATTCCCAGCATGACCGGGGTGCTGCAGGAAAGAATAGAGAACACAGATTATAAAAGGACATTTAGGGTTTTGTTTTACAATCATCATTATTATTATCTAAATCAGTTAAATTTCAGAAAAATACCCAGTTTATTTTTGGCATTTCATTTTCAAGGAAGAACCTTGAAAGACCCTTAAGGTTTTTCACAATATCAACATTTTTTAAAACAGTTTTTAAAAAACAAACAAACAATCAATCTAAATATATTTATACCAAAAAATCATGGTCTAAAACAGCGGTCCCTAACCACTGGTACCAGTCCGTGAGTCGCTTGGTACAGGGCCGCAAGAGTTGAGGCTTGGGTGTGAAATTTATGGTTTTCGGGGTTTTTATTGGTTTTTAGTGTTATTTTTTAAATGTTTTTATCGTTAACTCGGTTTCCCCAGGAGTTTTCCTATGTGTTATGAATAAATCTTCTTTTTTGGGGGTATCGGCACTGGTTTTATTTTGTTGTATTTATGCGCGGCACCTTAAAGGCCGGTCCGTGAAAATATTGTCGGACATAAATCGGTCCATGGCGCAAAAAAGGTTGGGGAACGCTGGTCTAAAATGAGTGTGGGGGCTTTAATCCATATTTGTGAACATCTGGAAAAGCCCAGCAGCATGACAGCCTGTAACTCTAAGGAGGTAGGATAACTAAAAGTGTACAACCAGTGAGTTCCTCATCAGTTCTTATTAGTCACTAAAGTGGGCGGAGCAACCCTTGGGCAGGTTCAGTTCACCAACATGTCGTTCAATCACGTTTTACTGGAACGATGATCATCAGTGGGGAAAGGTCAGACCAGCAGTCAGTTACACATCAGGAGTGATGTGTATAATAAACTGCACTCAATCAGCTGACAACAGGGGGCTCAAAGGTGACACAACTTGGACATAAAAGTGGATTTCAGGAGGAAACGTTGTTGCACTGTGAAAGTTTATATTGTCAAAACACATTGGAAGCTTAATAGGGGTGCAACGATACTCGTATCGATATTGAACTGTTCGATACAGTGCTTTCGGTATGTATGAACAATACAAAATTTGTAATTTATTTTATCAACTTTCCTTCTGACGATGCTGTCTGTGTTGAACGCTCAGTGGATCCACTGAGCGTTCAACACAGACAGCATCGTCAGAAGGAAAGTTGATAAAATAAATTACAAATTTTGTATTGTTCATACATACCGAAAGCACTGTATCGAACAGTTCAATATCGATACGAGTATCGTTGCACCCCTATTAAGCTTCCAATGTGTTTTGACAATATAAACTTTCACAGTGCAACAACGTTTCCTCCTGAAATCCACTTTTATGTCCAAGTTGTGTCACCTTTGAGCCCCCTGTTGTCAGCTGATTGAGTGCAGTTTATTATACACATCACTCCTGATGTGTAACTGACTGCTGGTCTGACCTTTCCCCACTGATGATCATCGTTCCAGTAAAACGTGATTGAACGACATGTTGGTGAACTGAACCTGCCCAAGGGTTGCTCCGCCCACTTTAGTGACTAATAAGAACTGATGAGGAACTCACTGGTTGTACACTTTTAGTTATCCTACCTCCTTAGAGTTACAGGCTGTCATGCTGCTGGGCTTTTCCAGATGTTCACAAATATGGATTAAAGCCCCCACACTCATTTTAGACCAGCGTTCCCCAACCTTTTTTGCGCCATGGACCGATTTATGTCCGACAATATTTTCACGGACCGGCCTTTAAGGTGCCGCGCATAAATACAACAAAATAAAACCAGTGCCGATACCCCCAAAAAAGAAGATTTATTCATAACACATAGGAAAACTCCTGGGGAAACCGAGTTAACGATAAAAACATTTAAAAAATAACACTAAAAACCAATAAAAACCCCGAAAACCATAAATTTCACACCCAAGCCTCAACTCTTGCGGCCCTGTACCAAGCGACTCACGGACTGGTACCAGTGGTTAGGGACCGCTGTTTTAGACCATGATTTTTTGGTATAAATATATTTAGATTGATTGTTTGTTTGTTTTTTAAAAACTGTTTTAAAAAATGTTGATATTGTGAAAAACCTTAAGGGTCTTTCAAGGTTCTTCCTTGAAAATGAAATGCCAAAAATAAACTGGGTATTTTTCTGAAATTTAACTGATTTAGATAATAATAATGATGATTGTAAAACAAAACCCTAAATGTCCTTTTATAATCTGTGTTCTCTATTCTTTCCTGCAGCACCCCGGTCATGCTGGGAATCTACATCAGTATCTTCATCATACTCGCCAACATCCTCTTCATCTGTGCCATATACTCTTGCATCAAGGTAGAGCAGGTCACCTGGACTCCATACCAAATGTTGCGCTCATTTTCTTTTTCTTGCCTTCACCGTGTATTTAACATGTTCATCATTTCCGCTCGCAGATTTTTCCAGCTGCGATGCAGACTGTCTCGAAGAAGATTGTCCAGTCTCGCACCAACAGCACGCTGGTCGGAGTATTCTCCATTATCCTCGTCTTTATCTCTGCCTTCGTTAATATGGTGAGATCAAAGTTATCGCTAAACAAATTAAGTGCATCTGCTAACTTTGTGCGACATTGTTTGAAGTCGTGCTGCTTCACTTTCATGCAGTTTGCCTGCGACACCACGGGTTTGGCTGAATGCGTCGCTGAGAAGCTGAACACCTCTGCCGTGACTCCCTGTCTGATCCGCAGCTTGAATGTGTCCATCGAGGGGGGTCTAGAGATCTGCCCCAGCCGAGGCCCCTCCTGCCCCTTTCCTGAGGTGAGCAAACGGTCCACACGCTTTAAAAGAAGAGTCTCAGATTTGCGTTTGTGTTTTCCTGACACCTATCGTCGATGATGCGTGCTTGTGACGCCGCTGCCTCCTGTTTGTGTCAGTATTTCAGCTACAGCGTGCTGCTGACGCTGCTGGCCTGCTCCGTGTTCCTGCAGATCAGCAGCATAGGGAAGCTGGCCCTCATGCTGCTCATCCAGCTCACCTTCCTGCTGCTGGTGGAGTGGCCACAAGTAGCACTGTTTGACAATGCAGACCTCTTTGTCACCTCCAATGCCATGTAAGTGAAACAAGTGTGAAATTACAAGTCACCGAGAGGGTTTACTCCATTTGTACTGATAATTTAAGGGATGAAAGGGAATGGAAGATTTTTATTTTCAGTAATTTAAGGATAAATCAAAATACTTAAAATACCCTTATTTGCTCTTTCATTGATTTTGCTTCTGTTTACTCATGAATTCGAGCATGTACAACAGTAAAATCAAGTTTGTGCATTTTATTTATATATTTGAATCTTTCTGTCTGTTTTTAGTGATTTAAATGAAACTCAGTGGTAAGTTTTTTTTTTAAATTTTATTATTATTGATGTTTTTGCATTTAAACCTTTGCCATTGAATTTTTTGGTCAGAACACAAACAAAAAAGTACGGTTTGTGGATTTAGCTTTTAATTCCTTCACTTCACTTCTATACATACATATTCCATTAGATTGAAATCCACAGTTTAAAACATGTTTCATTGTCTCTTTCTAAAAATCTACTTTCATTTATACCTTAGCTGCAAATATGTAGCATGAAATAAATTGATATCAAAATCAAATCCTTAGACTGCTGATGTAAATATCTCTTGCATCATCATTTTAAATGATTTATTACTACTGACTAAAAGTTGTTGTTTTTTTTTTTAATTTAAGGCCCAGTTTCAATGAAACTACAAACCAGTGGTAAGCCTACATTCAATGTTACTTTTAATTTTTGCATCTTGTTCAGTTACTATAATGTATTTTGCCCAATTTTAAACATCACCTTTCTTTAAATGTTATTTTCTTGTTGATCTTTTGCTTGTTTCTTTCTCTGTTTAATGTTTTTTTGTAGTCTTTCTTTAATCTCACTGCTTGTCATTCTCTCCGCAGCTCGTTTGTTGTGACCAAAGTGTCCCTGAGGGTCATGACTCCAGTGATCCTCACAGTTTTTGTCCTGGCACTGTACCTGCACGCCCAACAGGTTGAATCTACTGCACGCCTCGACTTCCTGTGGAAATTACAGGTATGGACATCAGGGTCCGCTAGAGGGCGCCACCTGACAATGTTAACCTAAAAGATCTTCCATTAATACCTCAAACATGTCCATGAGTAAAAAGTTGATAGAGCTGTTGTATGGTTAATTGAAATTAATTATTATATTATTATATCACTGTGTCTATAAGAGCTGATTTAGTTCATAAATAACCTCTATTTCCAGGCCACAGAGGAGAAGGAGGAGATGGAGGAGCTGCAAGCCTACAATCGTCGCCTCCTCCATAATATCCTACCGAAGGACGTAGCTGCTCACTTCCTGGCACGTGAGCGGCGTAACGACGAGCTGTATTACCAGTCCTGTGAGTGTGTAGCCGTCATGTTTGCCTCCATCAGCAACTTCTCCGAGTTCTACGTGGAGCTGGAGGCCAATAATGAGGGAGTAGAGTGCCTCCGGCTGCTTAACGAGATCATCGCAGACTTTGATGAGGTAAACTCAGCCTGTCTCGGAAGGCCGCGTGTGATCGTCATTTGTTTATCAGGTGCAGTCACCATCTGTGATCTCCTTACTTCTCAGATCATCAGTGAGGAGAAGTACAGGCAGCTAGAGAAGATCAAGACCATCGGTTCCACCTACATGGCAGCGTCAGGTCTGAACGACTCCACCTATGACAAAGAAGGCCGTTCCCATATTACTGCACTAGCTGACTATGCCATGAGACTGAGAGAGCAGATGAAATATATCAACGAGCATTCCTTCAACAACTTCCAGATGAAGATAGGTAAGAGGAAGTTAGAGGAGGAAACACGGTGGTTATACATTGCTGGTTTTGTTGGTGCAGTTTAACTTTTTTTTGTTTTTTGTCTTGGATTGACAGGTCTGAACATTGGGCCGGTGGTTGCGGGGGTTATTGGAGCACGGAAACCTCAATATGATATCTGGGGAAACACAGTCAATGTGGCCAGTCGTATGGATAGCACAGGTGTACCTGACTGCATACAGGTAGGTTTCTTGTAACTAATAAAATCAGCCCGGATAGGTTATTAGGGAGCAATCAAATATCACTGGGTGGATTTGATGGTAATATTTTATATCTGCACATTTATAGATTGCTGTAGAAATGTGAAATAAAAACACTTTAGAGATAAGATGTCCAGGTGTGCTTTAATACTGAAATGAAATAATATAGAAACAACGATGAAAACAGAACAAAAACAAAATTTAAAGCAATAAAAAACGCAGGACTGCACATAAGTAACAAATACAGGACACATGCAGGACTATTTATACACAGAGGACAAACAGGAAGTAAAAGAAACCAAAACTTCAAAGTAAAATAAGAAATAACCAAAGAAGACCAATAGAGATATGAATACAAGTACTTAGCAGAATGTAAGAGACCTACATGAACACAAAGGGAACAAAGCGTAAACGCAGAAATGAGACTGAGGGAGGCACAACGCAGGGAACAAGACTACTATGCAAACAATAGACAATAGACAAGGCTCAAACAAGAACACAAGAGACATCACAGAACTGAAAGAGTAAAGTAACAGCAAGAGACTTGATATAATGATATTAAAGATCACAGTATACTAGAACAATAAAGAAGTAAAAACTCACAAAACTAACATTAGTCAAATAAAAATTGGAACTCAAAGCAGCTTACTATTTGCATTTTTTTCTGAGAGAAATTTATTGAGCAGATATTGAGCTTTTTAGTTGCTGAGTGCTTCTCTAAACTCAGCAGCCTTTTGCTTACTGTGTCTCTCTTCAGTTTAGTGCTGAAGTGTTTGTGGACAGTGGATTTCCCCCCCGTAAAAACTGGCAAAAGCTACTGCTAGCATTGTAAAGTTGTAAACAGTGAGATAAAATTTGTTTTAAAACTTTTATCTATTAGCGGAAGCTGAGACACTGTCTTAAATGTGAAAAACAAAACAAAACCAGAATATAATTTTAAAAAAACCCCAAAAAGACCAACAAAGCAGGCCTCAAATATCTCAGTTTCAACATTTCACATATGATTTTTTTTTTTAAATATTTTTGGTAAGATTTAGTGGTATGAGTGTTATTATTTACATTTTAACCAGCATAAATACGATTTAAATTAAAAGTTGCTTAATTCAGTTTTAAATGTAAAGATTTCTTGACTTCATTTTGTCAGCTTCATAATAAAAGTTTATCAGTGCAAAAACAGACGAAGAGTTTGAAGTGACTGCTTTTAAAATATTGCGCTCTTTTGTAAATCGTTGTGTACATCTTTTCACAGGTGACCACAGACCTCTACCAGGTGCTTGTAAGCAAAGGCTACGTGCTTGAGTGTCGTGGGGTCGTAAAGGTAAAAGGTAAAGGCGAAATGACAACCTACTTCCTGAATGATGGGCCGCCCAACAGTTAGCAGCCAAGACAGCGGCAGCAGCAGCAGATGCTGGGATGACCCCCCCACTGCAAGGACACGGCACCACTGAGCGAGGACTCGCGGTGTGAGCGAGCGGCTAAGAACTAGAGACGCCACCACTTGAATCCCGAGCAAAGAGGGGAAAAAAGAGAAACTTTGAAGACTTCAAACGGAAAGTGTTCTAGATGAGAGGAAAATGTTCTCGTTTGACGGCCGTTTTGGATCCCGTACATGTCGAAGGACACGTGTTTTTCTCATGTCTAGCCTCTCTCTCAGGCTTCTTGAAAGATGCAAAGTCTGTTTATTTAAAACGCCTTTTAGCCTGTGTCAAAAGAAGATTAACGCTGTACATACGGCTACTTTTTTATTTTACTTTGGGTCTTTTTGTTCGTTTATTTTCTTATTCTGTATTTTCTTTTTTTAATTTCACATGAATTACAAACAGGTACTCATGTTTTATTTCTGCATTAATTATTTATTTCGATCTCGATGTTTTGTGCAAAAAGGGTCCTTTGTGAAAAAGTGTGGAAACATACGGGCACAAATATCCAGTTTATTACACGTTTTTTAAGTGTGTATGTACATGCATATTTGTGTGTGTATGAATATATGTATAAACTGAGGAGGAATATATTGACCAAAGACTAAAGTATTTACTAAAAGCAAGGCAAGACGTGTGGATATGTTCTTGCTAGAGTTAGCAATGATCTCCGCCTCTGTTATTTAAGCAGAGGGCCTGAACCCTCCGTCTTTCTGCCCAAATGCTGGCCACAAAGTCTGCTCCCTCCCTTTTTTAGACTATGTACAAAACATTTATTTCGTCTGTCATTCAGGCAGCAAAGAGCATATCACGAACCCTAAATTCAAACGCTGACCTCGATTGTTAAATTAGGTTAACTTAAAACTGACTAAAGACGACTAAGGATGTTATCAGAAGGTTATACCTGAGCAGTAAAAGTAGAGCCAGCCAGGATTTGGCCCCTCTTCATCCTCACTTCACATCCGATTGGTTCCTTAGAGCTTGAGCCGTTTTTTCGGCCGTGACAGTACACCGACATCGACTGCTCCTTCCCTTTCAGAGAGGTATTGTTTTGGTACAGATGGAAATGAAGGAACTTAGATCCGAGACCCGTTCCAGAGCCTTCGGGGGGAGGGGGAGAAACTTTGGATTTCAATGCATCGGTATCGCACAGCCTGATTCTTCTATGAAGAAGAAATAGATGAAGGAAATTAATATATATTGATTTTAACTGAATACTGTGCTTTGTAATCCTGAAGGGGCATAACTATTTTCACTGTGAGGTTTTTATGATACAATGAAACTGCTTTCTTGCCAAACATAACTGCTTTGAAGCATGTCTGATTGTGGTATCTGGTTTTCATTTTTGTTCGTTTTCAGCGTAGGGTATTTTGTATCACTTCTGTATCCATCATTTGTATATTCTTAATGTTGTTATTATTATGATGATTCTGATTAATTATTATGCTTAATATGATGACTCCATTCCGATGAAGAGGATCAAAGACCAGCACGCTTTCTTGTAAAATGCCAGTCGTAAAGCTCCAGCTCACTGGTACCAACTGATCAACTGCAGCCAATGAGTTCTGCTGTTCAGTCCTGATGTACAGTACAGTATTTTTAAGCTGACGATAGGTGTGATCATGTATAGTAAGTAATAACCATTAGCTGCCTTTGCAGCAGAGCCCAAGTGGTGTATGCTCACATAAGCATAGCAGTAAACACACACACATTTACAAATGAATCACTGTGCTTTTTTTGTTTTTTGCTCTTTTTTTTTTGTTTGTTTGTTTTTAATTCATGCCACTACTGCAGTATTGTAAATCTCAGCCAGGCTTTTCGGTGACCTCCACACACGTTAAAGTTCTCAGTGGTAACAAACAGCATCCCTCGTGTTACGCTGTTTAAAGAGGACAAGGTCGAGTTGGTAGGCCTTCACATGTTTTCTCTCCTATTACACCCGCCTCAGCGGAAAATGAAAGCACTGATTGCTGAGTCTGATTGCCTTAAGTTGACATAAAACAAATCACAGATTAACACTAAATGGGAAGTGTGCTTGCTTTCCCTGCCTGGACCGCTAATGTTCGGGCAGAGAGAGAGAAAGAGGGACAAGGGCTTGTCGACATTATTATTTTTTTTTTTTACGTTAACTTTCTCATCGTTGTAAAGGTCTTGGTTCCCCCGGGCGCAGCTTTCTGTTAATTTGTAGGATCAGCCCTGACTCAGCTCTTCCCTCACACTTAGCAGTGGCAACCAACAGTTGATCACGTTTGTACCAAAGCCAGCTCACGCAGCCTTGTGCTTTTGGTCCCTCCTGTGCAATGATACTCGGGCTCGCGTCTAGAGGACAGTAATGCAACGGAGATCACCAACTATCACATGAACTGTGACCAATGAAGAGTGATTCGTATAAAGCAAAGAGTTTATAAAATGCACTTGAGTTTATTATAAAGATGTTCATTGTATGTATTCTATTTCTATTGGCTGTCCATAGACTTGTGTTGATTGTTAACTCTTGGGATGCTTTTGGGAGGGGAAGGGAAGAGGAGAGGGAAGGAAGGTTTGTCCCCATACTACTGAAACAGTGTTTTTGCTCAGGCCTGATGAATCCTTCCGTATTTGTTTTTGTTTTATTTGTATTTTTCCCTGAGTTGGAAGAGTTGAAAAGGGGATTTTTTTTTTGTTGTTTTGTTTTTTGCAAAGTTTTGAAGGACGAGAAGAGTTGAGGACTATGACAAAGAGAAAAATAACATTTCCCCTTGAAGAAAAAAATAAAAAAAAATCAATGGCTGTTTTGTGTGACTGTATTTTTGCTCCTGATGCTGAATGTGACTCAGTCATTATCTTTGCTTTATAGAAACCTCCAGTAGTCTTAGCTTCCCTAAACCTTATTCTGCCAGAGGTTTTTTCCTGTTAAAAATGAGTTATTCCTTCCCACTGTCACCAAGTGCTTGCTCATAGGGTGCTGTCTAATTATTGGGGTTTTTTTTCTCTATTATTGTAGGGTCTTTACAATATAAAGCACCTTAAGGTGGCTGTTGTGATATATAATTAAAACTAAATTGACCTGAGTTCCTTTTTTGTAAGAAAAAAGGGTTTTAGATCACATTTTTTATGTAGGGAGACCTTAAATCCATCATTTTTATGTGTAGGAAACAAGCCTTCAAACCAAGGTATTCTCAAAGGTAAAGGGCAACAGCAGCAGGAAACATGAGAAAAGACTCCTGATGATCAGTGCACCAACATTATCGGCATATATAAGCTGCTGAGGGCAGCACAGTGGCGTAACGGTTAGTGCTTTTACCTCCCAGCAAGTATTTCCTGTGTTTAAATCCACCATCTGTTCAGGGCCTTACTGTGTGGTGTTTACATGTATTTCAGCTTCCTCCTACAGTCTGAAGACATGCAGTTAGTGGGGTTAATTGGTTCACATAGATTGACCATAGGTATGAATGTGAATGGTTGTCTGTCTCACTGTGTTAGCCCTTTGAGAGACTGGCCAAGGTGTACCCTGCCACTTACCCTATGGGAGCCGGGATAAGCTCCAGCCCCTCTGACCTTTGAGGGTCAGATTCATTGACCTCAAATTGGATAAGGGGAAATAACTGGGTGGATATTACCGATTTCTAACTGTTGGTATCTGTTATGGCCACAGGCTTTTGTGCAAGGTTTGCCGTGTGTGTGTGTGTGTGTGTGTGTGTGTGTGTGTGTGTGTGTGTGTGTGTGTGTGTTGCAGGAGTTTCCTGGAAAACCTGGCCCTCCACATCCGGCCAGGGACATTTGAACCCTGCCTTTTGAGACCTCGGCCTGTCTTCACTCCGACTACTCCTTTGCTAACAGTGTTTGCACCGCCTCCATGCAATGGCAACCCTGTTTGTTTTGTTTTGTTTTGTTTTATTTGACCTATTATCTTAATTCAGTTTCTAAACATACAACTGCCATCCATTCATGGCTTTCACCACTGATACAGCCTTACATGAACCATGATTATTACTAAGTTTAATAAACCTTTGGTAATCCCTATTCAGTGGGTGGTGTGACTCCATTCTTTGTTGTGGCCTTTGAGGCAGTCATAATAGCACCAGCATGTATAACAGCCAACAAATGAGCATGAAGAGACAGGAGAAACCATTCACAGCACAAACACAGAAACTAGCTGACCTGAGTATAAACGGAAAGGGAAATCTTTTTATGTTTTGTGTTTCTCAAAGAAATAAATTGTGACACGATTAGATTTCAGGGAACAAACCCGTTATCATTCTGCTGAAGGATCCCAGTGTCAGCCCATACTGTACTGATTTCACTGCTTCAGCACTGGAGGAGGTAAATATATTTCAGACACATAAGAAATAGGAAGCCTCAGTCATCACATACTAGTTGGCAGTTTTGATTTCCAGTGCCAAACAGGAAGTCTTCAAGGACTGGGTTTCAGGATCAGTTACTGCAACTTGTGAACTTGCGGTCATGCATACTTTATGAGATGAATATATAAGAGATTAAATTCGCTCAAACATGTGTTTATATTCCCAGATTCCAGCACAGAAGTGACAGAATCCCTCATCTGGTGTAACAGAGCTGAAACCTTTGTAGACTTACTTTCTGAGTCTACAAACACTGCTTACACACTGCTTTTTTATGACTTAAATTGAAATATGTACTTTCAAACTTAATTATATTTTTTTAACTGTAAGTAACCAACCTTAATTACCATGAGCATCTCAACTCTGAAAGTAATTGTAAGAGTTATTATTTGATTATTTTAGGAATCACTGCACTTACACATGGCTCCTTAACAAAGGGGATGTTGCTGACATGGTTTTGCTGTGGTGAAACCCAAAACCCACATCTTAAATCTTTTCTCTTTGTCTTCTTATGGGGCTGTTTTAATGCCATGTAAATGAGAACCACTGGTGAAAAAAAATCTTAATTTGTTGCCAAGGTTGGTACTTTAAAGAAAAAAAAAACTGGCTAAAAAGGTGAAATTAGATGCCTTTTTTAAAGGCTTTGTATGACTTAATAAATGGAGATATTAAATAATGCAATACAGCAATGAACACAACTAACACATGAATTATGGTAAAACTTCAATTCACGTTAATCATTTTAAAAGAGCTCATTATCTTTAATTATGCAACTTTTTTCATACTAGGCAATGACATCACAAGAATATCAGGCGTGAGTTTAATGTAAGTTGTTTTGGAAGTCTTAAAACATATCAGCACGTCATGGCATGGAATGAAAAATGAACTGTTAGCTGGCATTATCTCTTTTCCTTTCAAAAAGGATGCTCCAGTGTATCCTCTGTGTAAGGAGGTAATACAAGAATCGCCAAAGCGACTCTAATGGTGACTATAATGGTGAGTTCCATTTGAAGCTGGAATTTCTGAGTTCCCGAGAGGAATTTTTAATTGCAATGCCCATTTATATATCAAATACTTTTCAAGATAAATATATATTTTTAGATGGTCCGTCAGCCCACTTGCACCATCTTTTTCCCACACTTTGAAATCTGAGGCAATGTTTGAACATGATTACCTCAAAAACCAATGGTCTTTCTTACCATAAAAATAAATCATGACCTATAATTTGGGACGGATACATAAAAAAAAAAAATATCAGAAAATGCATTTGCCATGCAATGTGGAACAAATATGCAAGTAGTCTTGTAAAGTTCCATATTTGAGCACACAAAAAAGAAATTAACAATGCAAAAAATGACTAGTGGCAATCTGTAAATTGTATATGCAAACTAAAACATGCAAAACATTTTCTAAAAATGATTTTTTTTAGTGATAAAAATTATGGAAATGCTCTTTTCATTCAACTTTCATGCTGGATTTAGCAAATATGACACAAGTTATACCACAGAAACAACAATATCAGCAGATCTGAACAGAAAAAATATCCAAATAGTTTCCAAACTGTAATCAAATTAAAATTGAGACAATAACTTAAAATATATGTGTACTTTTTTCATTTTTCACACCCACTTTATATGCATGCACATTGGCCTGGAAGGGTCAGATAAGTCATACTGAGTATAAAAAATAATAAGAGGCATTATAATTCAACAAGTAAAAATAAACACAGAAAAAAATATTAAATGTATTGAAAAAAACTAGTAACTCATCTGAAATGACTAGTCTTCAAGGAAAAGTTGCTGTGTCCAGATGATTTAAACACAAAAATGATGACAGAAATCAGATAGTTGCCCAGAAAATGTTCTAAAAATTCAATGATCTGAGATGTAAGGACCCTTATTGTTAGTGATGCATCAATGGCCCTGTACCTTACTATGGAGTAAAGCAAATCCTGTTTTTCCTTGCTTTAACAACTTTAAGACTGAATACCCTTTTGTTTTTCTCCAATGAGCAACCCTCCAACATTTTTACACCTCCAAAAACTGGCTGAGCAGTAACTTTCTACAAAGGCTTAATACTGTACATGTCATTCAAAGAATTACTTAAATGTAAAAAAAAAGAGAGCACGCTCATTACAAAAATAGGCTTAACACTATTGCATGAGGCAAAAAAAAAAACAACCAACCTCTAAAAGTGTGCATGTTGTCAGTTTAATTTCACATTTTCACATCATGTTTGTTGCTGTTTTTATGTGTGAGGTAAATTGTGTTACTGCAAAAGTTTTCATAACAGGCTGAAGTTCGGGTCCGTCTTTAACATTTCTTTAACAAACCTGTGAAAGTAATAAAAACAAGTTCACTCACATGTTATAAAAAATAAAACAAAAAAATTATTTGATTTGAAAATGTTACATACTTGGTCATTTCGCTGTTCTTTCGAGGAAACCGTCTGACTAGCATCCATGGCTCAGGGTTCTTGGACACCATCCAGCCATACCTCTGGCTCTCTGTCAGAGGCACCATGTAGAGCTGGTTTGGAGCTGGAGAACAGAGGAAACCAAGGCTCTCATTGTTTGATGCAGCTGTTTACTCATCAACATTCACATCTGTTATATTTACTCACATCTAGGTGTTTGAAGCCGCTTGATCATCGCTTCGCATCTCTCATGGCTCCCATTGTGTATGTCAGTGCTGCGGGGAAGAGGCTGGTCGGAAAGTTGGCAGTCCTCTACACATCTGAGGCGTCTCGGTTGTTCTTGAAGAGAAGGTGGCATCCCGGCTTTGATGTTGCTGTTGCCATCTGTAATGAGATATGTTACCACTGCTGTTACAACTAAATATGGTCTAATAAAGCTTGTCAATGGCCCTAAAGGACAATATTAAGTTGCCTGCTGCTACAATCAATCTAATAGAGCAAATTTGGGGATTTGACGGATACACATCAGGGATGTGCAGCAACTGTGTGATGGCATCATGTCAATATGGACCAAAATCTCTGAGGAATATTTCCAGCGCCTTGTTGGATCGATGCCACAAAGAATAAAGGCAGTTCTGAAGGCAAAGGGGAGAAGCAATTACTGAGTGTGATTTAATTCTATTTTACTGACCAAATAAAAAGTCAAGAGATTGTGAAAATAAATTAGGTATTAATAAATTAAAATCAAAGTTCATGGTGTAGACATAAATCAAATGTCTACACCATGAACTCCAAATACAGATTGCTATCTTTTATTCTTTTTGAAGAGTTTTGAAATTATGAGCCAATTTTCCACTTTGCTAAACCTTTAGGTAACTCTAGGCCAAAAGACAACCGAGCCCCGCTTTCAGACCTATTGTTCACATAAGCGAAAGCAAAGCTCTCCTTACCGTTAGGATTAGACGGTCCCCGGGGATTCACTATCATTCTATCGCCTATCGGGTTCTGATAACCCAGGTATGTCAAACCAAAAAAGGTCATAACGTTGCACAGTTTGTCTGCCCGAACCTGCCGTAGAGACACACCAGAGACAAAACCCCCTGTAAATAAACCAGAACTTTCCGTTTACACATAACCAGGGCAACAAGCCCCGCCTACCCGGAACCAACTTAATGATAAATAACTTGCTAGATTTCAAAGATGTCTGGTGCGAGTTAGGGCTGTTGCATATCTGTTGGATTCACATCATTACAAAGAAAAAATCTGTAATCATATTGGCATAAAAAAGGTTCAGTTAGAAAAGACAAAACAGATAGTGATTATAAAATTGTGTTTCGCTAACGTTATGAAGAATTTCTTTTTACTACTGATACTGATATATCTCAAAAGCAGTAAATTTAATTTCTAAGGGTTTCTAAGGGTTCAAAATTCACTGTTCTACAATTTTCAAATAACTCTATAACTAAAATCTGTGTGGGCTGTCACACATTTAACATTTCACACAAATAATTTAAACCGCCTGGCATACAAAACAATGTCAGGAAGTCAGAAGTAGTTAGTGATCTGTAAATATTTGGTCCAGATCACCTGAAGGCATTTAAGCACAGCCAGTTCCCAGATGAACTAAAACTAAAAATACGAGGTGTTTTGCTGTATATATCAACAAAATTTTAAAAGCCATTGATTAATGGGTAAAACCCTATGTAGAAAAAGTAACAATTTATAACTCAATGTCTTTATAACTCACTTTTAGACTAACAACTTCACCTATGATATCGTAAAGGTTAGAAATGCTTATTTCTAACAATGCATTGATATACACTGCATACATGTTATACAAAAATAGAATATTTGCTGTATGATGTTATTTAAACTGTGTTTGTGATCTAATTTTATATACAATATTAAAAATAACTCTTGCAGTAAAAGATAAAAAGGATATAAGTAAAGTGTGAAAACAGTAAAAATCCAAGTTAAAAGAATAGAAAATTAAAGACAATTAACAAGCTAAGACAAGAGACAGCGAAGAAAACATGTAAAAGCTGTGGAATAAATAAAACATCTCTTCCAAACGATAAACCGGTTTGAGCAGTTGTTGTTCTTTTTGATTGATTAAATTGTTTCCTACTACCAGCCAAATTACACGTTCAAAAAACAATAATGGATGGGTTCAACACTTAGACCCATATAGGGATATGGGTAATGTGTAAGTGCTGATTAGAATTTACAATATAAACATTGTGTTAACTGCAGTAATTGTTCTGTAGATCATTATTTTCACATATATTTATTTTATATTATTTGTAAACACTTCTTACTCAATCATAGATGAAAATAAATATCATATGAAATCTGGTACATGGAAATTGAGTTTAATAATATACTTACTATAACAAAAAAAAGCATGCTGGTGGGTTTTATTTAAAGACCATTCAGCACATTTGCCAGCAATAAATGATTTTCTTTATGACTTAGTAAGTAAGTAAAACTTTATATAATTGCTTTCTTAAAGATTTTTACTGTTTTCTCTCATTTTTTCTGCTCTGTTTTATGTCAGCACTACCTTGTGCTCATCATGTGCTTCTTCAGCCATCAATTCACCCGATCAGTAAAGTTAGCGATCACCGGCTTTTTGAATTTGCTGTTCATTTCATACTACATCATTTACAAAGCCCCTCCACAACCACCACACCTCCCTTTGGTAGTGTGGGGAGACTCAGGGGACTCATCCTTGAGCATAATAGCGTGTTCCCAGATTCTTCAGGTCTCAGCTGTTCTCCTAGACTTTACCTTAAAGAGGAGCTCAAGCCTCAACTTCAGATGCCTCTCCAAGATTCCAGGGCACCGGGCGCAAATGATAAAGACCATAAAGGGAAAGTAAAATGGACTAAGAAAAACCAGTTTAACCAGTTTGCCGGTGATTGTATCTCCCTCCACTGTGATCTGGGCAAAGACACACAAGCTCTAAAGTGAATAACCACACTGGTTGCTTTTTTCATGACTGCAGACACACACTCACACAACAGTGAGTGTCTGCAGTCATGAACATTACAAAACATGGTTTAGTCTCTGTAATAGTTTGGGGTCCACTCATGCTAGTGGTGTTGGGGATCTTGTCAAAATTGATGGAATTATGAACGCAGAAATGCGCCGTCAGATTTTGATCCATCATGTAATACCACATTAAAGCATCTGATTGGAAATTGCTTCATTTTTCAGCATGACAACGATCCCATACACATTATCAGTACAGTAGAGGTATACCTGGATAGAAAAACAGAGTGGAATCCTATCAGTGGTCTCTGGGTCATGACTGCTTCAATATTATTCAATATTAGTGAAGCAGTCATCTGTTATCTTGACAGAAAATGGAACAAAAGGCAACCAACATTTAAAGAAGAGCTTTGAACGTCCTTTAAGAAGCCCAGAGAACTATTTCTAAAGACTACTTAAAGAAATGACAAGAAAGCTTGCCTAAGTGAGTTCAGGCTGTGTTGAAGAATAAAGGTGGTCATACCAAATATTGGCTGTCAAGTTAGAATTATACAAACTCTCTTTTTCCCTTACATACTGTATTTCTATGTGTGTGACTCGAGATTTTGCACAGTACTGTACCCCTTGTTAAAAATCTAGTACGGGTTAACTTTCAGTTTGGCTCTGACAGCTGTTTGAAACGGATGTTTTGGCGTTGTCCTGGCCTCCCGACCACCAGTGTGATCATAGTGTTTCATAATGAGGCCTGGTCCGCTCTCCTCAGGACGGTCCACAGTGTCTTACACACAGCTCCTGCTGCCCTGCTCACAGAGATCTTACTGGAGGATGATGCCAGCACAGATGGTGAGTGCATTCACAGTACTGCATGATGAAGCTGTTGTAATTCTATTCACACTGCACATCAGTGGTTCTTCAAACCTTATTTTACTGTCATTGCTTGCATTTAAAACACACACTTTACCTATGAAGAAAGTACTTAGAAGATTATTGGGAATATTAGCAGTAAAGTGTGTTTGCTGGACATGTATATTGGCAGGTATATTGCTTCTGAGAGGACAAAAAGACTGTGACATTAATTGATCTTTTCCATATGCAACCATTTTCTAAAGCACATATCCAATTCCCAGGTGCCATCAGATCCATTATTCAGAAAGAGAGATGCTACACTTGGGCTGGGTTACCAGGTCATCACAGAGAAACAAGCAATAATTCAGATCTTCGGCCAATTTAGTTAAACTAAGTTAAACTAACAAGTTAAACTAAGATGCATCTCTTTGGTGGAAGTCAAGATAGAGTCAACCCTTGGAAAGAAAAGCGTTTGGGCTTCTTTAAGTTGCTTGAAGACATTTCACCTCTCATCCAAGAAGCTTCTTCACTTCTGAGGTCAAATGGTGAAGACTCCCAGATTTAAGCCCCATGGGAGTGTCGACCCAAGAAGGACAAATGATCCTAATCATTTACCTTTACAATACCTAATCACATGAGCGAAGGTGTGAAAATGGGTGTAGGTCACAATCAGCAATCACAATAAGGTTTCAGGTGAACTCATTGTGAGACCTTGCCCCACCCTATTAGGTGATTTCCTGAGGTTAAAAGGCCCAGGATGTTAGTGGGGGTTAAGGCGTCTTTGAAGGGATCTCAAAACTGGATTATAGATGGCAGACAGTTTGTGTCAGACCCAGCCACAAAAAACTAGTTCATCCCAAAGACAAAACTCCTTGTCTTCAAGCAACTTAAGGAAGTCCAGACACTTTTCTTTCCAAGCTCCTTAGACTACGATGACTTGACCTGGATGACTGAGAACCTTTACAGACATTATTCAACCCATAAACAGAGAGGCCGCAGCCAGTTGAACCCACACCCGTTTGCTGCAAGTACCAACCACCGTACCACTCTCTGCACCACAAATCTCTGCTCCGAAAATGTAATACTGCTATCTACTGACACACTAAAGTAACTATTTTGCCACAGTCTAGATTTATACCTGCCTGTACACACACACACACACACACACACACACACACACACACACACACACACACACACATATATAAAATATTGGGACTAATGATGAGCAGATGGAGTTCTGAGGAGGTGAGAATTTGGAAATATCCTTAAAGGTAAGAGACAGACTACAGACCTGTCCACCTGCCCTGCTTTTTGTTGTGTTTTTGTAAGAGCATGCAATACAGCTATTTTTGAGTTTTACCTCATCTTCTGAGTCCTGCACTTTGGGCTTATTCTGCCACACAGTAACTCTTTACATTTCCATGTTTTCTCAAACTGAGCCCGTAGTTGGAACAGGAAGTAGCAAGTTTATGTTTCCTCATTCTTATCACTTTGTATCTAAATAATGCATTGTTCTTATTTCCAGAACTTGAAGAACCTCTCATCAGGCAAGTGTTTGACAGTATCTGCAGGAACTCTGATATTAACTTTGTGCAAATCAGCCCAAGCCAGTCAAAGCTGGATCTTCATCAGGGACTTGTCATGGATTTATGTGTGTGGACTCTTCTTTGAGGATGTGTATCAGCTGTGGTGTGGTCCGTGTTTAAGTGTTGGTGTCCTACTACAGTAACTCAAATTTTTTTCTTACCACAAAGAAGGATTTTTGCCACTGTTTGGTAAATGCCCTCTTGGCTTAATTATTTGTACTGCTGAGCCTCATGTTAGTTCCACCTAAACTTTGAAAAGACTTTTAGTATAATGCAAGTGTTGTGCACTTCTTCAAAACAGTTACACAATGTTACACAAGTCTATAAGGCCGGAATGAAAAAGGGGAATCATTATAGCTGCTCTTTCTTTCACTAGTTATGTATGCGCATGTGACTGCTGAAATAAAGGTCTGTGAATATTCTGTATTTTGATTATAATGTAAGTCCCCTCCAACCAAAGACTTAACAGTTGGCTCTCTTGCACCAGCCCCCTACTCTCATTTAAAATCATAATGTCGATCACCACTGCAAAAAAGAAGGGACTCAAAGCAGATTCCTGATATATTCCCACCCCACCTTAAACTCATCTGTCAGTCCTACCACACACCTCGCAACTGTTTTGCTTTCCCCATACATGTCTTGCACCACCTTTAAATACTTCTCTTCCACTCCTGACTTCCTCATGCACTATCACAGTTCCCCTCTTGGCACCCTATCATATGCTTTTTCTATATCAACAAAGACACTGTGCAGCTCTTTTTATACTTCTTCATCAACACTCTCAAAGAAAACATTGCATTGTTGGTGCTGTTTCTTGGCATGAAGCCATATTGCTGCTCACTGACCATCACCTCTGTCCTTATAGCTTCAACAGCTCTTTCCTATCTGTTCATGGTATGACTCATCAACTTTATCCTTCATAGTTACTATAGCTTCACACATCACCTTTGTTCTTGAAAATCAAAACTGGTACATCATCATCTCATTCTCCAGGTTAAATACTCTGCTTAAAAAGTCCATTGCTCTCTACCTCCAGACAGTGTCTACACAGTCTCTAGAATGTCTACAGATCGGCTTTCCACTCTCCCTTTTTGCATTTCCTGATTCACTAACTTTCCTCCATTTGTCCTCTTCTCACTCTCATCTTCTTTCATGAACTTTGTTTGAGAAAAAAAATAATTATTTATATAACCATATAATTCCAGTATTTATAAATACAATTATTGTCCCGATGGGCTCTTAGTATTGTGCAGTCATTAATATTTATATAAAGGTTTCATTCAGATTGGGATGGGGGTGCAGGGGAGGGGCGATTAAACACGCCCACTTATGGGCGTGGCGTCACCAGAGTCGACAATGATGGGATCTCGAGCGAGCGCTGGTGAGTTTCTTCCAACCCAATAAAATCTCTCAATTCTGCTTTGTCACCTCAACCGGGAAGTAGGCAGGACAGAGAAATAAGCACCACCGAGCAGGGCTGCCGTCGCTGTGAGGTTGCATAAAGGCTGTGGCGTCTTGTCTTGGGTTCACAGGTTTTAACTGCCAGGTTATCGTCTCCTTAACGGACCTGTTTGTAAGTAGCATTACAGTCGCATTAGCTTAGCTTGTAGTAGCTTTGCCGCTCTTTAAACGCACATTGTGTTAGCTACGCGAAAGCTAGGTGCTCTTTTTTTTTGCTAGCTGGGGTTGGTTCTGTCAATTCATGTTGTTATAAGAGGATGATAATGTTGAAGCTTTTGTCTCAGGCGAGGAAAACGCGTTGTATCTCCGTTTAATAAAAGTGTCATCAGAGCTCTTCCATACTGCCTACCAGTGCTGCTAACCGCACATTAAATAAAACGCTGGTTGAGCAACAAATTGTCTGCTGGGGTGTCATCCTGAGATGTTCGCCATCCAGCTTTATCATGGTGTTGTGCATTAAGGTTCAGCAGTCTAAACACGGGATTTGGTGGAGGATTTGACTAATGTCATTAGAGTATGTTGCTGTGTGTGAGACTATTTCTGGGAGTAGTAGCTTCCATCTGACAGGCACACACGTGCACTGTTGTTTTTGTGTTTGTCAGTACGTCAATGGTAATGAAGCTTGCAGAAAGTGAAGAAGTCTGTGATAAAATTACTGGACCAACTTGTACTTCCTGATTGGCTAAGCCTATACCTTTTCCGTTGTTTTTCAACGTTAAGTAATATTCGAGGAAGTAAACGCCTAGTGCCAGGGGTTTTGCCTCATTTAGCTCGTTTTACAAGTCAGATGCCCTCTCATGACTGGTAACAACTATAGGGCGAAATCTATTCATTTGGATTCCATTTTTATAGAGTCCAAAATGTCTTGCTTTGTCACAATCCCAATAGGATTCACTTTTCAGTCATTACAGTTTATTCAGAAACTAGAATCAGATATTTATGTGGGTTTTTTTCCTAAACATTTTCCTTTAATTGTTTTTCTTTTTGTTTGTTTGTTTTTTGTTACAAATTTTAAAAAATGGGCATATTAGCTGTGTGAACTGACTCTTCTGGCATTTATTATATTTAAAAATGCCTGAAGGAGTGAAAAACACCAGTACTAAAGGTGCCATCAGAATCATAGGTTTTATTGTTAGTAAAATAATCATTAAATATAATATTTGCTCTTTTGAGCGTTTTGAAGAGAAGGACGAATACAAGGGGCGAAGGTTAGGCGAATGACATTTATTAAATGGTCTAGCCGACCATCAAATTGGATACTCACTGAGGTAGCGTTGATGTATAGATGGATAGCTGCTGTGGTCTAGTAAGTAATTCGTATTATACAGAAATGAACTGGTGGCTGTAGGAGAATGATGCTAAAACAGTACAGCATGTAAGCATTAATGAAAATGTTAAGTTTTACATTTCTGCGCCTTGAAGTTTAAAATCTTAAGCATCGCGCATTAAGTGAGCCATCTGACCAGACCTAAATTCATTTTGCAGAGCGACCGCAACTGACCAGGAGTGAAAGAGAGATGTCCTCAGTCACAAGAACAAGGAACCCTGCAACAGATGGTAAAGAGCCCAAACCTCAAGATCACCAAGTTGGTCTGAGATTGCAATATGAGAAAGAAGTAGAAGATGTTCGTAAAGATATTGGGAACAAATTATCTTAGAAAAGTTTGCTCTTTTAACGACTTGCGCAGTTTGCGTGAAGTTAAAGAAAACCAAATAAACAAATTAACATTATTTGTGGTATTTATTTGTAAAGGCTGAAAGTTTTGCACACGTGTGATCTTTAAGAAACTGTTCATTGCATTGTTTTTCTTTACATTATTTCTTTGAAGGAGAGATTGATGATTTTGAGTGTCTTAGATACTTGTTATGTAGCTTTGGAGGGCGCGGAAAAATTCCTGACACTTTCTCCTGTCAGCTTGAGGCAACTTTGGCTGTGATTGGTGCTATAGAAATGAAATAGAATTGAAATTTGCTCTTTTTCTTTAACAGGTAAAATGACTTTTTAACCTTTTGTATGTCTGCTTTTTAGAGAAAATGAGCATCCCTCTCTCTCGCTCTGAGGTGTTTGGGGAGCTGAGGAAGGAGCTCTATGATGATGAAGAGTTTCATCAGTCCGATGTTCATGTCTTCATCATCATGGGCGCATCGGTAAGAGTTCAATCACTCCCAGAATAAAACCTAAAAAGGGTACTAATAAGCAGATTTGTGAAATCAAATAAAGAGGTGAATTGTCTAGAGGAATCGCACTCAAAATTAAAAACAATGACCCTTCTATTATCAGGAGTATATAACTAATCTCTTTGTCCCTTTTTATTTTGGCACATTTAGACTGTAGGGCACTTAGCCAAGAGTGTTTGGCAATATTTTCAAAGAAAGTGTGTTGAAATCCTAAAAAAAACTTGCAATAATTGCACCCACTGTGATTAGGTAAATGTTGAAACTGATTTCAAAAAGCTTCTGCAAACAAGCACAACTGGGACAGTGTTCAAAACTGAGACAGTGAATCAGGCAAGGTTCCTCTTTGTTGTCATTTGAGGAGAGGTTATAAATGGAACATTTTAATTGATTGGCAGTAATTTTCTGTCTATATAAAGTAATAATTGCAGCAGTGTTGTTTTTATTTTACTCAAAGATCTGTGAACAGTTCACTTGCATAGAATTAATTGGTAAAATGAGCATTGCCAATATTTTTCAATATCTGCAAAATCTAAATGAACATTTTTATTTATGTTTTGTTACTCTCGGTTACTCTGAGGTTAAAAGGTGAAATGAAATCCATCCAGACAAGTGAATGAAATATGACTCTATTCATAGTATAACGTTTCCTTATACTGCTCAGGTGCTGTGTTCAGGAAATGAAACCATTTCCAGCATTGAAAAACATTTTATTCCCCTTCTTTCCTTGTTGCACAATATTCGGATTTATCATCGTTCTGTGCTTTTACCTACGGGTCCTTCAGTCTTAACTTATCATTTAAAAACAAAAAAACACTTACCCTTAAAATTGCAAAGTCATGCTTTTTAAAGAATAAATCTCTTTTTATTGTCATCTTCAAAGACACTGTTTCAGTTATGATGTCACTGTTATGAAATGTAAAACAAAAATAGCTGCATTTGCTTTATATATGAACATCTAACTGGCTGTGACATCTATCTGCTGCACTGTGGCTCTTTGTAGGAGAGAGCGGCGCTGTGGCTGTTTTTTGCAGAGTCACAGACAGTCAGCGTTTTCCTTTCACTGTGCTATGTAGGATCAAGAGCAGGCCAGGGCTAGGCTGTGATTAGCCTCACTCTGGTTGTGCTCGTTTTATGTTTGTGTTTCACTATACCGCTTTAAGAGGTGTAACTGCTTTTTCCCTTCAAACAAGGATCATGCCACATATTCAAACATTTATTTACCAAAAACAATTGCCTAGCTTTTGTAGTTTAAGTAGATAATATCTTTATCAGGTTAAACTCTGATTAATAAATGTAAAGAGGGTTGTTGTCATTTTAAATAAATATTATGGATTCAACTTTGTACAAAGTGGCAGGATTACAAGTCAAGGAACTCCCATGTGAGTGTTTTAAATGAGGTGTGTCAAACATAGAATAGAATAGTACTTTAATGCCGTTGTACATGTACAACGAAATTATGGGTGCTCCATGCCAACTGTGCAGGAATAAAATATAAATGGTAAGATGGCAGGAATAAATGGCATACAGGAGAAATGTATAATCAAGGAGAATGTATACAAAACAAGAGACATGCACACATTTGAGAACCAAGTTCTTGGAAGTAGTGCAAAGGACTTGGTTTAAGTATCGAGTCCATGTGTGAGTGGCCTGAGTGATGAGGGTTACTCAGGTCATCAGGTGCCTCAGATTGATGAGGTGGGTGGGCAGAGTTGGGGTGTAGAGGGATGGTGTTTGTTAACAGTAACTGAATGGCCCAGGGAAAGAAGCTGTTTGTGAGACTGGAGGTGTGGGACCTGATTGACCTGAGGACACTAGGTAAAATAGGTGGCCCAGTGTCCACAATTGTTCCAGTGAAGAGTCCCATCCAGCCCCCTGAGAGTTTCAGTGAAATCAATAAATTCTGGAGTTTTTCCACTCTCGGTGATGCCAGCTTTACTACACAGGAACCAAAATCTCAGTTACAGATAGAAAAGTACTTCTTTTGTCACAGTTTTATGCCTTTCTGCTGTACTTTGTAAACTTTAATGTACACGTAATGGGCAGGAAAGCAGACATTGTTGAAATGTGTTTTTATTACGATTGCTCACAAAATAAGAATAATAATTTAACAAGAAGTACTGTTTTAATATCTGGCACACTTTTAAGAAGCAAAGTTTCAGTTTTTAAGAAATCTACACTTTACACTTTTCTGTGGCGCTTTTACTGGTCCAACCCATTTGAGATCAATTTATGTCCCCCTAAACTAAAATGAGTTTGACACCAGCATTGGCAATTACATTTCTAATTAAGTTGGCTTCTAATGTTCTGCTATGATCGTTTGGTTACGCTGAGGTTAAAAGGCAATAAAAGTTGTACTTTTATTTGGGTTATAACTGATTTCAGAGTCTCTATTGTGTTTTATAGTGATTACAAGGCATTAGCCTTTATATAGCAGACAGGTTGGACCACTATGTTTAAGCCACTAAAGCAGCAGGTTATTCAGTAAGGTTTCCATAAGCAGCAGGGCAGTGTTGTCTCCTGGTGGTTGGCATTTGTTTCCACTGGGATTACTGAGGTTGTGCAATTCTTAAATAAGCCAAAGCCGCCTACTTACCTGTAGCAGCACAGTGTAACCGGTTTGCACTGCAGCATCTTTAGACCTTTGTGTGCTTGGAAAATGACTAATGCTCGCTGAGATTACTAGCCTAAATAAACAGTACACTGACTTGCATGTGACTGTGCTTGTAGCCTGTATTTTGAAGGTGAGATGATATAAGATAACTGTTTATTGCCATTGCAAAGTCATACTTAGTACAATAGTACAACGCAATTGGGACACTAAACACAACAAAACACAACGCCGTAAACTTTAGAGTGGATCATTTTTGTGTGTGTTTGCTCCAATAGGGGGATCTGGCTAAGAAAAAAATCTACCCAACCTTATGGTGAGTACAGGCTCATTAAAGATACTACTTTAATCTGGATTGTAGCCTCAGAGGTGGGTTATAGTGAACCATGTGTTCCTCTGTTCTCTCCCAGGTGGTTGTTCAGAGATGGCCTACTACCTGAGCAGACGTACTTCGTGGGCTTTGCTCGCTCTGCCCTGACAGTTGATGCCATCCGGACTGCTTGCATGCCATACCTGAAGGTAAACATGGACACTTGAGATGTAGTGCTCAAACAGATTATTCATTTATTTAATGGAAGAAAGAAGGTCAGATCAGATTGTTATAATGAAATCATATCCACAAAACGAAGATGAGTATTAGAAAAATGCAAATAAATTGAAAACACCATCTTAGTTTGTTGCCTTTTTTCTGTTCTAAATTAAAACTATTTGATAGCGATGTGAGTTATAGCAGCATCACACAAAATAATAGTGATTCAAAGTGTGTAGGAGGGTCTTGAGTTAAATCTCATTTAACTTTGCTAGATCTCAGAACACGGTGCATTTTTTTTTTGTGAAAGATATTATCAACAATGTGTTGTCCATACATCAGTAAAGGTTTTTCCTCTCTGGCACAGGTGGCAGACACAGAAGTAGACCGGTTGTCGGCCTTCTTCGGCAGGAACACGTACGTCAGTGGGAAATACGTAGATGGGGATTCTTTCTCCAAACTCAACACACACATCGAGTCTCTTCCAGGAGGCCCCGGGGCTAACAGGCTCTTCTACTTGGCCCTGCCACCCACCGTCTACCACGATGTTACCAAGAACATTAAGCACCACTGCATGAGCACAAAGTCAGTACACATTCCTGTCTCTGACGTCGATGTGCCACACAGCTTGTTTAATTTTTTTTTCTTGTGCTACCTGCTGTATCTGACTGTAAATCCATTACATGTAAGTGGAGAGTTTGATGCAATGGATTCTTTGCATTCATCTGATATGAGTGGAATGTCACCTAAAAGTCTGACGTGTTTATCTGTGGTGTAGGAATTTGTAAATTAACTCCAGAATCTCACACTGAGAAATGAAGTGCGAGACATCATGGCAAACCTCCATTGCAATTTTGGAGTAGTAGTAGCTTCAATAATACTGTAATAAAATTTCCATTACCTGTTCTGCTAGCAACAGTTTTGTGGTTCAGTAAACTCAAAACATTTAGACTTTGAATTATCTGTAACTAGTACAGTGGGGCAAAAAAGTATTTAGTCAGCCACCGATTGTGCAAGTTCCCCCACCTAAAATGATGACAGAGGTCAGTAATTTGCACCAGAGGTA
>NW_024582452.1:1029710-1057418 GCF_018398535.1 Haplochromis burtoni
TGGTGCAAATTACTGACCTCTGTCATCATTTTAGGTGGGGGAACTTGCACAATCGGTGGCTGACTAAATACTTTTTTGCCCCACTGTATGTACATTTGTAAAGAAATACTGGTGAAAATGTACTACTTGCAGTTGGGATTTACTTGTTCTGTCATAATATTTAAAATTTTTCTGTATGGACTATTTTAAAAAAGAAAAAGGGGGGGAAAAGGGACATTTGACGATATCATCCGGGACTCTGAAGTTATTTCACAATATTTTTATAGACGTTTTAAATGGTCACTTGATTATTTTCTTTCATTGTCTGCATATCAGTCATGAATGAAATGATTAGTTGCAGCTGTAGTTCATATTTGTCTATTTTGGCAACTATTCATTTAAAATTGTGTTGGATAGGTGGGACTATCAGATGCATTTTATCCCCCCTTAACTCTCAAACACACTGTGTAAATCTGATCATTTAATATATTGTTAAAGGTTTAAACTATTTGTTCGTGCCCTCCCCCCTCCTCTGTTATTTAGGGGCTGGAACAGGGTGATTGTGGAGAAGCCATTTGGTCATGACCTTCAGAGCTCTGAGGAGCTGTCCACTCACCTCTCGTCCCTCTTCACTGAAGACCAGATCTATCGTATAGATCACTATCTGGGCAAAGAAATGGTGCAGAACCTCATGGTGCTAAGGTAGGAAACCTGAATTAAAGTAGGTTTTTTTTTTTATTATTATTTTTTTTTATAAATATGTGACACTTTTGATTGTTGTAAATGTGAAAGCAAGTGGCTTTATTACAGTTTACAGCAAGTGTAGCAGAACAGAGCCTCATGGAGAAATCAAATGTCTGGGGCTTCATCAAAAAACATTTCTTTTTAGCATCGTTATTCAAGTATGAAGAAGAAGAAGACTTTTTTTTTTTTTTTTAATATTTAAATTTTCATCGTAAAAATAATGTGCTCTTGATTGTAAGTTAATTATGCAACACTTCATTTTCAGCTGGCCTGTGGTTTAAAAGAGCCACTATGAAAATCTTGCACCATGAATAGAAAGTGGGGGCTAATCAAGAACAAAACCAAAGATAAATGTTTATGCATGTTGTCATGAACAGCTGTGCTGTTGCTCTGTGTGTGCTGCTGAGCTGAGGACGAATGCACTGTGTTCGCTGCAGGTTTGGAAACCGAATCTTTGGGCCGATCTGGAACAGGGACAGCGTGGCCTGTGTCGTCCTCACCTTTAAGGAACCCTTTGGCACCCAAGGTCGAGGAGGCTACTTTGATGATTTTGGCATCATCCGGTGAGGAGAAAAATACTTCAATCAAGTTTAATGCTTTTTAAAGTACTGTGAATAAGCAGAATTATATGAGGGCTGCTTTAAGGCAAATGTTACACTTATTTTAGAAAATAAGTGATCACAATTATTTAACAAGGTTACCCACAGACTTTGGATTTATTTAGCTGATTATTTTATTTTATTTTATTTTATTTTTTTTTATTCCACGCAGATTACCTTGAATGTTAACAATAATTCAGTTGTGGGGGGCACCCAAAAGAAATAAATACGTTGAACTAAATCTAAAACAAAGATTCAATGCGCTTATCTCTAATGATGAATATAAAAACAAGCGGAGTACCAGAGAGTAAATATGTGTAAGAATACTTCCTAATATTTATATTGGGGCAAGACAAACCTGTCTTTGGCTATGAGCTATCATCGCCAAAGAAAATATAATTCATTGGCAAGCTATATACCATTTATATTTATTAGCTATTCAAGTTTTGCTAATGTTACCACACTAGTGAGTTAAAGTGCAGTTGTGGTTTTTTTTTTTTTTCCATTTGTACATTAAGAGCTCACTGCAGGGAGAATGTTAATAGATTTAACCGGTTTTACGAGCACATTAAAACCAACACATGATCAGTTATAATTTGAATTCATTTTGTAACAGTTTTCTGCGTCTTTAATGTGACCACCTGTTCTTTCATTCATAATCAGAGATGTCATGCAGAACCATTTGCTCCAGATGCTCTCCCTAGTTGCCATGGAGAAACCAGCTTCCACCAGCTCTGACGATGTCAGGGATGAAAAGGTACAAAGTCGCCTGGCAGAAACCAAATACTTGTGTTCTGTGTATTAAATGAGGTGTGTCTGGTCTTATACCTTTGTTAGGTGAAGGTGCTGAAGTGTATTGCTCCACCAACCATGTCGGATGTTGTGCTGGGTCAGTACGTGGGGGATCCAGAGGGTGAAGGAGATGCCAAACTGGGTTATCTGGATGATCCCACAGTACCTAAAGGATCAACTCAAGCCACATTTGCCACCACTGTGCTCTACGTACACAATGAACGCTGGGACGGTAAAAGCGCTTATTTGTTAAGAAAAAATAAAATAAGGCTTTTTAAACATTCTCCTGTGCTCATGAAAATGTTTCTCCTCAGGCGTTCCTTTCATCCTTCGCTGTGGCAAAGCACTGAATGAGAGAAAGGCCGAGGTGCGGCTGCAGTTCACCGACGTCCCCGGAGACATTTTTGGAACTCAGTGTCGCAGGAATGAGCTTGTGGTACGCGTGCAGCCCAACGAGGCTGTGTATGCCAAGATGATGAGCAAGAAACCTGGCGTGTACTTCAGCCCGGAAGAAACTGAGCTGGATCTCACCTACAAGAGCAGATACAAGGCAGGCTCAAGTTTTATTTATTTAATTGCCACACACACTCTGAGATCAACTTTGAGTAGGGCTGGGCCATATCATACCGTTCGCGGTAATATCGGTATAATGTTGGGCAACGATAAGAAAATGAAATATTGTGATAGAATACGGGTAAAACACGCATGCGCAGTGCCTTTGTTTTCATACGCACATGGCGGAAAAAGCATGGCGGTGACGG
This sequence comes from Haplochromis burtoni, assembly GCF_018398535.1. Lineage (NCBI taxonomy): Eukaryota > Metazoa > Chordata > Actinopteri > Cichliformes > Cichlidae > Haplochromis > Haplochromis burtoni. The sequence goes on from NW_024582452.1 coordinate 1,032,586, forward strand.
AGAATGAGAAGAGCGAAAGCGGATCGTTGAATGAAACGGATGAACCAGAATTGGTTTGTAAAAATGCTGCAACTTCAGTGGTGTGGAACTGGTTTAGCTTTTGTCCGTCACATACAAAGCACTATTTTTGGTAGAGCATGCTAGTGGGCCGTCGTTATTACAGTGTTTTTTGGAAAATACGGCACACTTAAAATCAACGCTTTGATTTTTCTGAAAATCGACAGAGCCCCTTATAATCCCGTATGCCTTATGTATGAATTCTGGTTGTGTTTACTGACCTCGAAACGATTTTATGTGGAACACGGCGCTCGGAAATCTGTCAAATGTCGTAGGCAGGAGCCTCGCGGAGTGATACGTACTGTGCTTCAACATAGTATTACCGTATTTTGTGTGTGTGTGTGTGTGTGTGTGTGTGTGTATAATCTCTTTTTAAGTTTTGTGGATATTATACATGGTTATGCTGAGGATATGTCGGCCAATTTCCACTGGCAATGCCTTTTGGTTAATTGTCAGCAAGGAATTTGCATTTGCACTGTTAATTTTTTATATAACTTTAATGCACATAAAAAACAGCTGCTTGTTTAAGTGAAAATACAATGATTGTTTTGTTGTTTTCTTTGCGCACCAATAAAGTTGTGGAGTTATAAAGTATTTTGTCTAGTGTCAACTATATCGTCAGTTATCGCAAATTTTCAAATGTATATCGTGATAAATATTTTTGGTCGTATCGCCCTGCTCTAACTTTGAGTATTTTGGGGTGTTACAAGGTAAAATAAAGAAGAATCTAGCACATATTTAACACTGACTTCAAAGACTGATTAAGAGTTTCACCCCGTTTTAGAGCTTCAGAGGTAGTAGTACAAAAAAACCCCCAAAACAGGTCTCTAACAAAGCTGTTAATATGGTATTTTTCTTTTAGGACGTGAAGCTTCCCGATGCTTATGAGCGTCTCATCCTGGATGTCTTCTGCGGGAGCCAAATGCACTTTGTACGCAGGTCTGTACTTTTCCTTCTCCACTCTTCTCTTAAGTCACTGCTTGTAATCTAAAATCTCCATCACTAGATGGAGCCAGAGGGACCTCTTTTTGCTATCCGGTGCTGAGTAGTGAAAACCTTGCACCTCTGTTTGACCTACTTCTGCATGTTGAATTGTTGTCTGCAGTGATGAACTGAGGGAAGCATGGAGGATCTTCACTCCTCTCCTTCATCAAATAGAGAAAGAGAAGCCGAAGCCAATTCCTTACAATTATGGAAGGTAGGAAAGGTTTTACTCAGCTCTCACTTGGAAGAGGAAAATCATACCACATTCAAAAAAAGATTCTTTAGCCTCAGCAAACATGAAGAAATAATTGTGTGTAAAATGCAGCTGAAATATATGAAATCAAAGTATTAAAATAGTAAATCATTAAGGAAACCATGTTTGGTATTTAATATGAAGAGATTCCGTTAAGTGTAAGCTTTTACATTGTACTTGCATAATGAAATTACACAGAAAGTTTACATGTCAGCAGGTTTTTTAAAAAAATTGTTTTTAATGTAATTACTTTTTAAAAAAAAATAATTTCCCCCTTCCTTCTTTTTAGCCGTGGCCCTCAAGAAGCAGATGACCTCGTGCAGAAAGTTGGATTTCGTTACGAAGGCACTTACAAATGGGTGAACCCTCACAGACTTTGAATTGCGATGACATGAGGGATGAGTGGAGGTAGGATGGTAGGAGGGGTGCAGTAGGGCGAGTGGTTAGATATTTTCCAGTACAGGATCATCTTTGAGAAACAAGGCTTTTCCACGATGTGGAGCTATCATGCCGCAAAGACAGAAAATCTCAGGTATTGCAGTTATTCCATAAGGCCTGGTCAAACTTTCACCAGACATTTGTGAGTTGATTGTGTTTTCATGGGCTTGTACCACAGTTACGGTGGTAGTTTTCATACATTCACAGCAGTTTTCAGCTTTAATTACAGATGGGATCAAGTCTGTGAAAAAACAGAACGATCAAGGATTTTTGGGAACAAATTATTCTGCTAAGTGGAACTCCTTATTCCTGTCTTCAGTGATTAGATCAGATATCCAAACCACAAGAACAAAACGCTGCAAGCTAAGTGTTGTCCACATAGTGTCAACCAGCGGACACAGAAAATGAAGAATAGGAACAAATGTCCGCTAGCTGTCGCTCTTAAATCACCACAATTTTAATGCCATTCTGCTTTTGATTGCATTGTTTGCATTTCTACTTTTGCTGCTGTTTTTCGCCTCCTCTGTGTGGGACCAAGGACATCATGGTGGTTTTAAAAATAAACAGATTAGTTTCCACGAGGCGATTTTCTTCCAAGCGTTTATACTGAGAGTCTTAACTGTCTTCACGGACGAGCAAAGCAGGCTCCTTTTTAGTTTCTGCACTTTGAGCTTCATTCCCTTTTTGTTTACATTTTCCAGATTTATTTAAGTTGCTGACATTTATTCCATATTTCAAAATCCAGACGACAGTGGTGTGTACCACAGGTCAGCAGTGAATGTCTGTTTTGATGCATTGTATACCGCACACTCATGTAAAGCTAGCTACATTTCCACAAGTTGTAATAAACTAGTTTTGCTTGTTATCGTGTTGTTTTGCCTTCTCGTCTAACCGGCCATCCTGCCTTTGACACAGAAATCAGAATTTCTAAAATGCATGTGGAGAGGGGAGAGGAGGCTTGCTGGAAGCGCTATAACATATCATACTGACATTGCTTTAAACCAGGGGTGTCAAACTCAAATACACAGTGGGCCAAAAATCAAAACTGGAACAAAGTCGCGGCTAACGTTAATATTTATTGAAAAAAAAAAAAAATCTTCCTCCAGATATAAGAATCTTTTCTTATGGACTCAAACAAGTTTTGCTGAAAAACTGAATATGGAACAAGCAAAGTTTAATACTAAACAATATATATATTAGCTGTATAATACCAGTAGGCCAGCTCTAATAGTAATTTGGTATGGCTTCATGGGCCAAATGTAATTAGGCTGCAGGCCAAATTTGGCCCGCGGGCCAGAGTTTGACACCTATGCTTTAAACTGAGGCTCTGAAGGAAGGCGTCCTCATTTTGTGAAATGTCTGTTGCCTTAAGACTCCTCTCCTCATGTGTTTTCCTTGTATCCTATGCTTGCATTTCTGATGGAAGAGTCTAAGGTGTCAGAGTAATCAAGGATCTATATAAACTGAGAAGAAACCAATGGCGTAACCGGGGGGGGACAGCTCCATGGAGCAACTACAGGTTTAAACCTGTAAGTGGGGAAAAATAATCAACCCTTTTATTGAATAACAAGAAATGCTGTAATTTCTACTGCAATTTCCAATTTCATTGTTTCCTTTCTAATGAAAATGAAAAAAATTAGTCCAGCCATGATTTGATACTAGAATGAATTTATTCACAGACAAATGTTGATGATTTCAAATGTATTAGTAACTGAGTGAAAACTGGGTCAGGCAGGATCACAGCTACAAATGACGTAGCGGACGGATGTTTAAAGACTTAATTCAGATTCATTTCAGCCTGGCATGTTTCCTCATTGATGTGGCCATTGTGGTATATTATACCAATGAATAACCTCATATAGCTACAGCACTGGATTTTATATGTATTCAGCTAATAATATAAATTAATTTATACTTGGTCCTTATTGACATTGTTGGAAGTCCAGCTATATATCTAAATACAAAAAAAATTGATCATAGTTTGCAATTATCACACGTTAATTCCACGTCTGATGATTTATAGGATGGTGTTAAACCTTGAGGCGCTTCACTAAATGGCATTTTTCTTAACCCCTTCTCCTCATTGGAGTGGGGCTGGAGCCCATCCCAGCTGCCATAGTGCAGAGGAAACACATTTAAATGCATGAAGTTCACAATTAAGCACTCTTTAAGTGCTTTCTGCCAGCACTTCTTTCACACCTTTTTGCAGCGTGTATTATTATTATTATTATTATTTTGTTTTAATTTTTAAACAATGATCTCAATGATCTGTTCTTCTTGGCTTAAGTAGGCAGTACTCCGTTGCTCCATTTTTATGTGGAGAAGAGTGAGCTGACATGTTAAATTCCCAATTTTTATGGGGGCATACACGCAGCGCCTGATGAAAAACGTCTGATTATAAAAGCAGATTATGCCTGATGTGAGGCCCATTATCTTTGATGGAGGATTTTAGGATTTGTTGAGACAGCTAAGGCAAAGACAGCCTAGTTATGTCCAACACCTGCTTACTAACTGCAGTAGAGATCTGCAGCTTCATGCAATAATACATCTTCAAGGAGCCATCTTGTTAGCACGACTCATACAGATATAATGAAATTTAAGCCAAGCGGAAATAAACCGTAATTATCCTTTGACTTTTTTTGGTCAGACCACAAACAAAAGCTAAAGACTTGAACCATGCATTTTAAGGCACATTAGCTTTTTCTATTTAAAAACAGTTTTTGTGCGATTGACAGTATTTTTCACTTACAATACAAGGCAGCAGATGTCAATGAATGATGTAAGACACTTAAAGCATACAGAGACGTGACGAGATGAGGTAATACATCTATTATTAAATAACTTGTGGCGATGGAAAGGTGTTTACTGGACGGAAACATTAAAGATTAATCCCATTCCAGAAGGCAGGCAATGGCCCTACATTTTCTGAAGTCGTGAATGTTAATTTCTGTATTAGTGTTGTAATTTAAAAACTGACAGATTTAATTACTTTTAAAACATAAAAAGCATGCATCTTAAGCAAAAAGTAGTGGACAATTGCATGAATTGGTTATCCTTCAAGTTTCAGTACACGTCAGGAAATAAAAGTACTTTTAACACGTTGGAAATTCAGTGTTCTGGTTTCAGAATTTGCTGAATTGGAGTTGAAGAGCCACACTTTGCTGGCACCATTTCCTTGCACGACAGCTGTGGTGTGTCCGGTGCAGCCTACTCCATCGATTTCTGAACGGCTGCGAAAGGGGTCGTGTTCTCAGTTAAGAAGGCACCTTTAGTTTTGTTTGTTTTGGGTTTTTTTTCGTTCTCTTTACATGTGTTCTGGGTGGTTCTGCAGACAGCTTATGAACTCTGTGACTGGGTGGCCCTCGAAGCAGATCTGATAGACTGCGTTGAACAGAGGAAACCTAAAGGAAGGAGGAGGCATAGTTGAGTGCTGGAGTGAAACAAACTGATTTCATTTCAAAGCAAATGGAACCTGTGAGTCTGTCTTACTTGTCGACCATGTTTTTGTGCTTGAGGATGAGATAGACCTCAGCTGCTGTCGCTGGTCCCTGCAGCTTCTGGCCATTCAGCATCTCTTTCTCCAGTTCCTCGATGGACTGAATGAGATAAGAACCAAGACATGCTGAAGATTCTTGAGTTTAAAATGAGAGAAGGTGTACACGTCTGATGCTCAGATTGGCGAAAGCTCTGAAATAATTAGTTTAATTATAAACGCAGGGACACTTCCAACATGATGCAATCAATGGAGTCTGTTGCCATTAATGAAGAGCAGAACTTGTCTGCGATGCGTCTCTTTAAAATAAGGGATTTGACTCAACTGGTTGTTCTCTGGTTTCAAAGCACCTTTGTCATTTTTGAGCTAACTTGTTGTTGTGCAGCAGCTACGTCAGTGGCTCTGTGTTAATGTCATTTTATTAATGGTTCAATACACCAGTGCCACTTTGTAGATGACGTCGCTGACCTGGTCCCCATCTTCAAAGAAGCCATTTCAAAGGCAATGACATTGCAAGTTTATTGCACCCATTTACAATAATCCTCTGACCACTTTCTGACTCTGTCGTCTTTGGCGTGACTGTAGAATTCAGTCAGAGTTTGCTGGGGTTTTTTAAAACCAGTTTCTGAATCTTTAGTGAGTATTTGTGTGCACTATATATTGTCTACTAAGTATCTCTCAATACATTATGAGAAGTACAGCTGATGGTCACTATACTGCATCAGAGACCAGATTTGTGGGAAGAAAGAGTCAGAACATCACAACAGCACTAACACAAAATCACATTTGAATTTATTATTTGAGAAAATGTGCTCATTCTAATTGTGTCATGGTGTTGATGTAATTAATATTGGAGAGAAAATGACCAGAATGTTTTTTTTTTGTTTTTTTTTTTAAATTTTGCAGATGAACTCGCTCACAGTTCTAAAAAAGAAAACTATGTATGTGTCAACCTCTACAGTCTTTGTAACCACAGCTGCTGCCCTCTGCTGGTCATTAGAAATAATGCAGTTTTATACTCCTTGCACAGGAGCATCAGACCAAGAGGTGAGATCCATCTTTAGTGCAGTCAGCATTAGGTGCAACATAATTACGTTTTAATATACTATACATACAAGTTCTCTTGTATTAATAACTTCACTATGTCAAGTAAAAACATTAAAAGGCATGAACTCAGTGTGCCCAAGTTTTGACATTTCCAGTAACTACCATAATAATAATCACCAATAAACCTTCAGGAGAACTTCACATTATATTAAATGATTTAATTTATTATTTAACATTTTAATTCTGAGTCAAATTTGATACTTGAGATATTTTTGTTATTAGACCAATCCTTGGACCACGTCACCACAACTCAACTCGATCCAGAATCAGCTGCCAAAACTGTCACAGTTTGGCACAAACTACCTCAGATCCCTACACTTTCCTCTCTCCCCTCACTGCCTCTTGTATTCCTGCCTTTAATGAGAAGAATATATGCCAGGAATATATAAGCATTGCTTCTGCCTGAGCCTATGACATATATACAGTAATTGAACATATATATATATATAAAATATCTTTAAAATTTGTACCTTCCCCGTTCTCACAAAAGCTTCAGCAACTTTGCGGTTACGTCCACCGTAGCAGGTTGTGATGAGGTCGGCCACGCCGCAGCTTTCAAGGAAGGTTGCTGAGGACACGGGCCCTTCTTTGCAGAAAATACGGGCGAAGGCAATCATCTCCATCAGGCCCAGCCTGATCACTGCCGCCTTCGTGTTGTCCCCGAAGCCCAGACCGTCACAGAAACCAGCTCCGACTGCAACAATGTTCTGTAGGACACACACAAAAATAATCAGATATATTTTAATGACTTTTTTTTTTTATTTGACTCTATACAAAACAGACTAGAAAAAGGCTCCAAAGCCTCATATCTGAGAAGCTGCAATGAGAGAATGCTTGGGCATTATCCTCTCCTATGATATTTTTATTTATTCTTTAATTAAAGGAAAATTAAGCAGAGAAAAAGAACACAACCACCACCAAACTAATTCTCTAAAAACATGGGAATCCACATCCTACAATAACGTGTAAAATTTCTTCAAAAACAAAATATTTGAGTTCACATTAAGAAAAAAATCCTTCCAGACTTTTCAACAACCATTTAGATTAATGTCTCGTTAGAGCCAACCCTTTCACAAAGCTCACAATGGGTCCTTAGACATTTTGTTTGGGCAGCTTTACTTGAAGTGTTTAAAGTCTCACTGCGTACGTCTACAGAGATCTCTGATCCTCACTGCCTAATTAACAGAGTGACTAGATCCCAGCACACTAAATGTGGGGCAAACAGCATGTTTGTGTGTGGCAGTGTGGTAAATGTTAATAATGCTGAGAGAGAGTGTCTGCAATGGTGACACATCCAAACACACAAACTCTGCAGGAAGAGAACACATTCTTTGGTTTCAACAAAAATAAATGTTGATGTTTAATTTTTAACCTAAATCTTTTGAATCTGTTGTTATCTGTTCTGTGGGGTCATCAGCTTTCAGTTTCAGTACTGACGTGCCCATAGATCAGCATGTCTTTATGAGGCACGTGCTTCTTATGTGACTCACAAGTACTGTGTCACTTCACTTTATAATCTCACGCATGTGAAACAGGAACTCTGTGGGGGGGGAAAAAAAAAAAAAAAACTGGGACAAGGGATAAAATGCCTCTACTCTGTTTTGTGTGACTTTTGCTGAGAGTGCAAAAATAGTCATTGGTCCTTGATACCATAAATAAACCTGTGTTGAAATCAAGATGACTGTCCATGTTTTGTAATTGTGTTGCAAGCAGACATATTCTGCACTGAGAGTTCACCTTCAGGGCTCCGCAGATTTCCACCACATCGTATTCCTCCACTACAGTAACTCGGAAGTTGCTGGTCTGCATGAGCTCCTTCAGGAGAGCACCGTGATTTTTATTCTTACAGCCTGTAAACCAGAAGAAATATGCTGACTGTAAACCGTGTAAAAAAAACATGATGGAAGCACGCGTTGAACCAAAGAACTAACGCTGAGGTGGCACAAAGCTTTAACCGAAACAAATGTGCTTCCCGTTTTGAGGCTAAAAGCTGCTTATCTGGATCTTTAATTCTTAATTAAAGTGCAAAAATAATTCAACAACAATGGGCCCATTTGAGCGCAACAAAGGGACAAAACTAACCAATGGTTGTCTCACAAAACTTCTCATCAGCAACTTCATTGGCGATGTTTGCACCCATCAGCACGCTCATGGTGATACCGAGCTTCTCCTGGATCACGTCAGAGATGAGTTTGAGTCCATCTGGACCCTCGTCTACGCCCTGAGGGAACAAAAGCACAACATGCTGGTGTCTGGATCAAACACCACTGAATAAACTTGGCAATATTTTGGAGATAAAAGGTGTAAAATCCATGTCTAGTAATAAAAAAAAAAAACCTTGATGAGTGATATTCCCAGTGCATCGTTCTTTATCTTCCCTTTTATGGTGTCACATACTTTCCCCACAAACTGGTGCGGGATCACAAACACCAAAATGTCTGCATCGCTGGACGCCTCCACCAAGTCCGGCACTGCCAGCTGAGAAGGGATGATGACATGTCTTTAAAGCCCGAGGCAACTTACTGTAGAGTAGGAACCTGCTGCATTCAAAAAACTCACTCACTCTTACAGCTGTTAAACTTATTATAAAACTAACAGCTGCAAAGCATCTATTCAAGGACCTTATTTACATATATGAGACAACAGGCACTAAAATGTTTTTTAAAAAATACATTTTTCTTACCACATTTGCTGGCAGCTTGTGTCCAGGAAGGTACTTGATGTTTTCGTGCTCGGAGTTGATTATTTCAGTGAGTTTGCGCCCATTCACAGTCTCCTCAAACACCCACATTTTTACAGTATTGTCGAACTTTGCATTTTTACCAGCATTGGCACCCACGATCTTGGCAATGGCTGAGCCCCTGCGTGGTTAACAGTTACAAGTCAGTGTTCATTTTACGGGAAAAATCCATATTCTCACTCAGTCACACTGTGATCTAATGGGGTGATCATTAAAGGTAATGATTCCTATTTGATCATTAACTAATATTTCAGGGCAAGACGGCAAAGCTGCACGCAGAGATAAGCTGATAACGGTATGCTGCAATCACCAATCCTCCATACGGTTTCCACGGGTGTACACCGAACTCCATTGAGAATTCTTGCAATTTTATTTTAGCATAAGCAGCAGCAAAATTATAATGGCTTTATAACCAGTTTATGGAATGATTTTAATTATTTGGGGGGTAATCATGAATTCGGAAATAAAAAGAAATAGACATACATTTAATTTCGTTCCAAAATAAGAGCTACAACTACAAAACCACAGTGTGTGTATGAAAAGAATGTAAAAATTTAATATTTTTTATTCGGCTCATAAACTGAACCCACACACCGAATTTACAGGATGATTTAAAAATCTATTTTTCGTGTCAAATCATCTTTTATCTCTTTGGGGAGGTAACGTTAATTTATTAGACCGGTAAACGGAGCAGAGACATCAGCTACTGATGTCTCTGCTACCGCTAATAAGAGCGAGCTAACAGGCGGCAGACACCTTAAAGCTAACGACAAAAATCCCAGTAATGTTGCCAGACTTGTGGCCAGTTTTCTGCGATTATAAGCCGGCTTGTCAGCATGTGACTCCAAGCGGAGATAAACCCAACTGTCGCCTCCGCTAACGAAGCCTATCTGGTAGTTACAGGTACAGCAGGTCAAACTTCCCGCACGTTACTGTGCACCGTGTCCAGCGGATAACCGCACATATGAGACAACCGGACACGGTTCAAAACATCAACACTTCGACTTGCCAGTTTCCAGAGCCCACGATGCAGACTTTCTTCGGAGCTGCCATTGTGAAGAGGTAAACCGCTGAGTGTGTGGAGTGAACCTGTACTGACTGCAGTCCAGTTATGCAACACACACACAGTGCCTCCCTGGTTTTATTGGTCTGCCCGAGGGGAGACACCGGCCCGCCCATTAAAGCAAGGCCAAGGCCATCAGAGCAGAGGCTAGCATGCTAGACTGGGGCCAAAGTCTCCATGTCAGCCTTTATGGTTTCACATCATCTGCATGTGCAAGTGACTTTTCACCCAGAGGCGGCCAAGCTGTCGGATTTTATTTAATTTAAAACCTGATGGTTGTTTGAATTATATAGATGATCAATGCTGATCAATGCTGACATACTAACACACAATCTAAACCATTATCTTGTCTGTATATGTGTAATATATACTCACCAGACGTAGATTTAGATTAATGACATATCTTACAATTGTAATTGACAAAACGAGATGGTTAATTATTGAATACTTACCAACTTAGCAGCAATTACTAAATGATTACAACTAAATCAAATCTTGTAATGACATATGATAACATATGGGGGCTTTGCCAATTCCTGTAAAACAAAAGTGTTGGGAGTTGTAGTTTAAATAAATTACTGGATTAATGATACAAAAGATTTGTTTAAACAGGACATAAAATTATAATGTCAAGGTGATTATTTAACAGTTATATTCACACAGATAAAACATTTTTTATTTTGACTACATAAAACATTTGCTTAAAAACATTGAAGTAAATATTAAAGTTTTCATTCCTTGAGCTCCTTGTTATTAACAATCAAAGCAAGGCAATCAGTGGATTATCTTGATAATCTAACCTGATACTAAGATACCTGAAATTTTGACTGAGGGGAAAAACAAAACAAAAAATATGAAACAGGATTAATGTTCAGGTTAGTATCTTCAAACTTTAACTGAAAATGTTCTTAGAAACTAAAAATTTTAAGTTATACTTAGAAAAGTGCTTGAAAATTTCAGATACGTAACTCCAAATTTTGTGATAAGTTGAGATTTCAAATTTTATTTATTTATTTTTCAGTGGCAGAAACAATATTACATCGAAATATTACCTATATTTATATTTTCTCATGGGTGCTAGTGACTGCATATTCATACATCACTACTTCCAAAATGAGTCCTTTATTCTCTATTCTGGTGCTTTAAAGTATTGCTATGATTTTTTTTTCTTACCTGTATTGCTACTTCATTAAATGCTTGAATTTAGGAATGTTAATTGTTTTTAATTAGTGTGTTTCAAAGGCAAAAACAAAAGAAGTACTTAATCCTGTGAGACCCAGCCCATCAAAAGATAGCCAGAAAATTCTGATTTTTTTGGAACTGAGATGTTTATTAACCCTTATAACAAAATCCATATTTTTTGCTATATGGTATTGTGTATGATACATTTTTATTATATATTTATTACATATTTTTGTATCATATTTCATACATTGGGCGTTTTTGGCAACTTTTTGTTAACAACAATAATGTTAATTTTACACAAAAAAAAAAAAAGAGTTTTGTCCATAACATTTTGAAATTACGGCAAGTATTGATCATGTTGATGAGATAGAGGTCTCAGAAACTCGTGTATCAAATATAATGCAAAGGGCATTATAGGTCTTTTTCCAGTCTTTTAATTTAGGGTAATATGTTAACACTTTAAACGTGCATTCTTTTTAATGATCAGCAGGGGGCGACTCCTCTGGAGGAAAAAAAAGTCAGATTGTATAGAATTTAGAGGGATAGCGATCATTTGGCTCCCTTGATGTATAACCTCAGTAAACATTTTCCTGATGACTTTATGGTGTCGGTCTATTTTGCAAAATCTCATTGAGGACAGCATGATGGTGTAAGTTATGGATCCCAGTGATTAGAAAAGTAAATAGGTTCAACAGTAAAGGCAGCCTAAGTTTTTGGGTAGGCTTATTTAATGATTTAAAAGTCTCAAAAGATGGTTGGTGGTCGATTCCTGGCTTCTCCTAGTCTGCATGCCAAATATCCTTGGGCAAGATACTAACCCCAAATTGCTCTCTGATGCATCCGATGTGTGTGAATGCTACATAGAAAGCACCTAGAAAAATGTGCTTGTGCGAATGGGTGTGAATGGGTGAATGCACAAGTTGTGTAAAGCGCTTTGAGTAGAAGAGTAGAAGAGCGCTATACAAGAACCAGTCCATTTACCATTTAACAATGAGACTAGTATCTCGTATGTACAGTGTATCCACATTGTATTGTTAATGCAGCAGCAAATAATCTGAAGATCATCCAGTATAATTTTTGTTGAAGATAAAAAAGAAGTAGTAGTCCGTGAAATATTTAAAACTTTTCCATGGAATCCATTATGGCAGTCGTATCTAATATTAGTATCTGGTTGTAGCGCTAGCTTGTGGTTAAACCATTTTTTTTTCACCAGTTAAAATAAAAGAAAAATTTTTTATTAGCAGTGTTTATGAGTTTACTGTCCACTTCAATGGCTGAAAAAACTGTCAGAACATTAAAGGCAGGCCAATTTTAACAGTTTAATGCATCAGCACCAATAGCACAATGTTTGATAAACATTAGACAGGTAGGAACTTCTAAGTGAATTTGTAATGGCGTATTTTTTTTTTCTTTACCACTTTACTGCTCTTTCTGAACTTCTATCTCTTTAAAATATAAGCAGGACATTAAAAGTCACTGGAGCAAACCACAAAAAGCTCACTGTGGCAAAAATTATTTGGTCCAAAGGGCTCGTACAAAGGACCGCCTTGTTACGCAAGTGTTGATCAGTGGTTGAAGAGGCAACACGGGAAGGAAGTGCTCTCAGCAGTCTGGTTTAGCAAATTTAAAACAAACTGACAAAATCCAGCTTACTCTGCAGAAAATAGTTCAAAAAGAAAGAGTTGACTGGTCTGATATGTGAAGCTGTGTTGCTGCGGGGTTATTAGAGTCTAGGAGATATTTACTGTAGTTCATTTATAAGTGAAAATGTAAACGTTATAGTAAATTTAAGCCAATATGCTTGTTCTTAAGCCAGTGGTTTTTTCCAGGATCTTTCAAAGGGGGCCAGTGGTCCATCCATCAATCCCTTTTCCACACTTATTCAGCTCAACTCCCAGGGGCAGCACTGAAAGCACAGATGCCCAGACCTCCTGCTTCATAGCCACCTCCAACTCACACAGAAGAGTCCCCAAACTAGTCCAAAGACATAATCTCTCCCAGTCAGACATTCACATTCTTCCCTCACTTACAGGCAAGACCCCAAGATACTTGGAATTCCTCCACATAAGTCAGCAAGCCCTCCCCAACCCAGAGTGTGTGCACTATATTTTACAGCTGTTATACATATCATCCCAGCCCACTCCACACCCAGCTGCAAACTGCCCCAGTGCAAGCTGGGAGTTAGTTGAAGCCAACAAGAACAAATCATCATCATCATCATCATCAGGATCACACTGACGATACTGAAGATGATGAAGATGTCATCCTGCCCTCGTAGCATGTAGCGAGAAACTGCTGTAAAAACAACAGAAGCTGCACCGAAGCACAGGATTCAACAGTGAGGTCATGGTGCTAACAAAAGCACGAGTATAAAAGGAATTGGGGGAGCGGACCAAACCACTTCGAGACATATGAGGGGGGAGTCCATTTAAAAAAAAGAAAGTGTTGTTTTGCAGCTAAAATGAGCACAGGAACCTTCAGTGTATTATTTAACATTATATATTTATAGTTACAATGTTCCACTGAGGAGGACCACTGTGCTTTTTCTAGAAAAACGGGATCTGGATCCATCCCAGATCCACATTCAGCCACGCTCCTGCCTCCAAAGAAATTTCTTCAAAGCCAGAAGTCCATTTTTCGAACCCTTTACTGATTTTTCATGACGAAAGTGTAAATGATGACACATAACTCCTCGAAATGAATAAGAGATACATACAGTTAGCATTTGATCTTTAATGTAACAACCGATTCAAGTCCATTATTCATCTTTACATCACCAGACTAAAACAGCTGTCCTTTCATATCACAAATGAAAAGGCAAAAGTAAAGACGGAGACAAAAACAAAAGCAGTAAGCTGGGCGACCTCATGCAGCAACAGTCTGGCTATTTAATTCTCATGTACTGATGAGAACGGCTGCTGTGACTCAACTCTAGCAATATTAATAAAAACAAACAAACAGCCCCCCTACTTTGTCTTTGACAAATAAACAAATTTACAGTCATTTACAGAAGAAAAAATGAATTGAGACACACAGCAAGTTTCTTTGAAATAAATCCATTAAGTACACCGTTAGACAAACCAGACTATGCTAATACACGAGGATTATTATCCACAGTCAACAGTAATATTTACACTAAATTACAACTGATGGAATAATTGTGCTTGATAGTAACACCACACAGCTACACGCTAATCAGATCCCACTTCCTGTTGAGAACAACTAGGAGCAGAATAATGAACATGGTTAGATTTTTGGTAGAGATGCACCGACTGTGAACTTCTGGGCACGCCACGCTTTGTTCTTGTTTGCTTTTCCTTCGTGTGCCAGGAAGACAAGCAAATTTTCAATAACAGAACTGACACACCATCTTAAACATTAGGCATTGTGAAAAAAAGATCAGAAAACACTCACGTCAATAAATACATTCTTGTTTGCAGAGAAGTGAATGGTCAACAAGGCCGAGATCAGGCTGTGCCGAGGTTTGACCTATATATCGGTGCATCCCTAATTTTGGTATATACACAATCATGAGGGAAACTCTCAAACATGCTCCGCAGAGCTCAGATTTTCTCCATCTACCTGACACCACACTCACTGTTGAGCATTTTAGGGCAGTTTCTTTCCACTTTTCTTTCATCGCCGTAAAATGAATACATGCTCACAAAACGCACCCAGACACGAGGACAGAAGAAGGCTTAAACTGCAGGTGTGGATGAACTGTACATATAGGATGCTTGCTGTACAGTGCTACATGCAAGTAAGCGTTCGGAAGTAAAAAAAAAACATTCAAAAATATTGATTCTAGTTGATGTGATCCAGCCTTGTTGACACAACAGAAGCAAAATTCCTTAAAATGTGACAAAAAGCATGTAAACATGAATGACATTCTCTTAAACGAATGTTATGGCATCACGTGTTGATAAATTTCTCATTTCTACAGCAAAGCTATACAGTACACGATGATTAAGTCTCTTTGTCATATTGTTCGATTACATCTTTTTTGTGGGGAATCTAGCAACTGGTTTTTAACTTCCTGCTCGTGTTTAACCCAAGTAGTTCCCTTGGCAGATCTTTTTCACAGCGGGCATTTGAACTTGTTACAGCAGGAAAAACACAGGTTACTGATAACATTCACAAGCGTCATATGATGGACCAAAGTGCGAAACCGTGCGCAACATCAGAGGCTGGATGTATAAAACTATGCGTGTGCATAAAAATCATACGTAGGCCTTTTTTACTCTCATACATAAACTGGTTATAACAAAGAATGTGCGGTGAAAATGTGCAAACAAACGTTTTCTGAGAGAAAGTGAGAAAGAGCTTATACTGCTCATTTCCAATTCTGTATTTTTATTGTGGACTACATTACAATAGGTCTACATGAGTTACAGTTCAAATTATTCTTTGTGTGTCTTATGCTGGGTCTTTGGGTAGTTTATCGGTTCACTCGCTGTCTGAAAAAAGCAAAAACAAGAGCACTCAGAGAGCAACCGACTAGACTAAAACTTTGATGTTTTATGGTGTTTTTATTACAATACATAACGTTAGCCTGTCATGGTGTTACTGCAACACCATAGGGCACTGTATTGCAAAAAAAAAAAAAAAAAAAGTGTCCTCCATGCCCTTTCATATGAGATATTACTTGTTATAGATTCTTGAAATTTTGATCTTCGTGCTAACAGTGTAGATCAAATGCTTACCCAGGTACTTGTATCCCCAAAGGCCTTGTATATTGTTGTGAAGTTTGAAGACGAGCCATTAAAAACATTGGGTAATATAACGTTTTTACTGATTTCCACCTAAATGAAATCAGCTTGAGCTGTTATTGGTATCTACCATCACAAACAATTGAAAATAATATCTTGAAAACTGCAGAGGCTAAACTGTTAACAGACAGACAAGCAAATGTAACCAATTGTATATTCCCTCTCTTCAAGGGAAGAAAAACTCTTAGCGCTTCTCCAATTCAGCCAGCTTTCGTCTGATTGGCTGCCTTTTGCAAATAGAAGGTTTGTCCTGATATCTCAAGTTATTATGACAGTGGGGTCTGAACTAGTTTAAAGCTGCCTTTTTGCTAGCAGGGATTATTTACACATATCTGAAACTCTGGCCATGTTTATTATGACCATCCACCATTACCTCAGGATTTATGTAACAGAAAATAACTACCATAAAACAAAACAGTTACTTTCGCAGAGCTTACACTTACTCTTATTATTTAATCTTTTTCTATTTACAAACAGACCTAGCTACACTAATATGAGCAATTTAACATCTATAACATTAAATACAAATTCGGGGTGTACAAATTTTTATTGGGCTTAAAAAGTTCAATTAGGTCTCATTTACATAGTGCCCCTTCACAACTAAAGATGTGTGACTGTGCTTTATATTGTAAGGTAAAGACCCTACAATAAGAAAGACAGAACCGCAGTGAACAGATGATGCCCTCTGAGCAAGCACGTGGTGACGGTGGGAAGCGAGATTTTATTACGTTTTATTCATCCAGCTGCAGGAACCCATAATTAAAGTAAATGGATCTCAGCTATCCTTACATTTGTGCTTTTACCTATTGTGACACATCAAAATGCTTTCTGTGAAAACCGCCTGCGACTACTTTTCAAGAAAATGTTGGGCTTTCTTTAATGTCCGCCTACTCTACATGGCAGTTACCTTTTTGTCAGTCAGTTTTACTTAAATTATTTTTAGCACTGTCATCCTGCGAGACGAGGTAGTACAGTATGATGGCAAAATGCGTAGTTTAACAGGGGAAGACAGCTGTAAGTAAAAGAGAAAGCTGGTTTAGTCCAAACAAAAATTCCTGTAAATTAACAACTATTTCACACAAAAACAGTCAAACTGACACCACATTGCTGGGATTTCTAACACTGATTTACTGAACATATAATGAATCTGTGTAACCTTTAACTGTATCTGTTACTACGTCTTGAAAAGGTGTTTACAGAAGACCATGCAGTTATTCTAACATTTTTTAGTTTTATTTCTCTTGGTTCTCCTGCCCTCGCGTCGCTGTGGCCGTCTGCCTACCTCAGCCACACGTCCCTATTTCATCATGTCGCTTACACACCTTAATCAGGCACAGTTCACGCACTTCCTCTGTTGTTCCAGCAGTGGGAAAAGAAAGAAAACCTGCAAAGAACAAAGTCCACGAAGCTGCTCACAAGCGAGAGAGTGCGGCGGCTCTCTGCCCCCGGCTGCAGAAGCTTAGTGAAAGTTACTGACGTGACACTTGACATCGTCTAAGCTCAGGACCGTTCCCTGGTCATTGTTGTTGTTATGCTTGTGCTTCTTATCGGAGCAGCGGCACAGTTTGTACTTCATTACCTGAGGGGATGAAAACCACAGTCGCAGCAAGGTCGGTGCAGGAAAAGAAATAAGTCGCATAACGCAACAAGAAATGCTTTTAATTATTTCAATTTTCTAAATATGAGGTGTAAACACTGCTTCAAAGCCAGAAATAAAACAAAACTGTGTTGTGAAATACGGTCTCCTCTGATCACTCCTACTGATCTAATTATGGTCAGGTTTAAATACATCAAGTCCAAAGCTTTGCATATTAAAAATGACAGACTATATGGCCTCTTAAATGCCTATGTCTTACCTCATAAAGGTAGTCAAATATCTCCAGAATAGTCAGTATACTTGCACCAATAAAAAGTCCCATCTGACCACCAATATCACCTGAAATGAAAGCATATTCATAACAAATGCATGAAGACAAAAAACGTAAGCAGTCTATGTTATATAATAGAAATGAAGCTATACCTAAAAGTCCAGCCACTTCATATGCTTTCTTCTGTTCAATAGTTTCATAATTGAGAGCTTCAAAGAAGATATCTAAAACCAGGATATTTTCCCTGTGGAGACAACATAAACAAATGAAGACACAAATCCCTCATTTTGAAGCTGCTCAATAATAATTAAGAGCACTTGAGAGATGAGATTTGAATGTTTTCTTTGTCAGTGGCTCTGAAAGGACTGGTTCGACGTTTGAAATATGACCCTGACAATGCCATCTAAGTTATCACAACACAGCTTTTGAGACAACCTTTTTCTTCTTCCTTCAGCTTCTGCCTTTGGAGGCCACATCTCACTCTATCCCAACATCCTCCAACACATCAACCCTCTGAATGTCCTCCTTCGCTATATCTCATCTGCGCTCTTCCTGTCTGACAGCTCTATCTTTAACTTCCTCTGTCCAGTATGTCCACTATCCCTCCTCTGCACATGTCTGAAGCATCTCAACTTTGTCTCTCTAAATTTATCTCCAAACTGTTCAGCCTGATATACTCATTTCTAATCTTCTCCCGGTCCCTCAATCTGAAAATCTTGGCATCTTCAACTCAGCCACCTCCAAAGTTACTCCAGGGTAACTTTGTCTCCAAACTGATTCCCGATCCTCTCCATCCTGGTCGCTCCTGTTGACTCAACACTGGGTTTAATACAGTTTTAATCTACTCCTAGCTAGATTTCAGTGTGATAATGGGGTAATCTTGGGCACATAGCTCTTGCTGTGAAGGCAGAAGCCCCACCTACTTACTGTCTGTCTGTACAGAAATATGATCAGAAAATATCAAAATGCACAAAAGATGGTATAAGTTGATGAAAACTGAATCAAAGCAGTTTGGTATTAGATTTTATTTCACCCCTTAAAAACATTTAGAAAGTCATCAGTCAGCACACGTTTCTATTGATGATGGCCTCTCAGGTTGGGTTTTTCTTCCTTTTTCTTTTATTTGAGAGGGAAACTAAAAATGTTTCGCTTCTGGACACAATTAAACTAAATGAATATCTTGAAAGAACACATTGGGCCTTTGAAAATGCCCCTTTTTTATATTTTGTTAGTGAAAGTCAATGAAATACAATAATCCTGTAATAAAATAATCATTCATTGCAGGCTTTGCTTTGCGCACACAATAATGAGAAAACCCAAACATACTTACTTAATGTACTGCTCAGATTTGTTGTATTTTTTTGCAAGATATTTAGCAGAGGCCTTGCTGGGGATCTTGACAAAAGACAGCTCTTTGCTGTATCTGGTCATGTTGCACGGCGTCTCGCACACACAGAAATCATTGTCTCTTTCCACCAGGAAATCTGGAGAGAGGAAAACCAGAGCTCAGCTTGACCTTTGAATCAGTGCGACTGCGACTTCAAGATGTCACGAGCTGATGTGCCTGCATCTGTGTGCGCGTGTGTGTCTTTCTGATGTTTTTGTGGTATAAATCTGTGCATTCTCCTTTTTTGGGGGAAACTAATATCATAAAGACATATTAAGGTAATATCAGGTTTTGGTTAAATGTGCAGGAAATAAATGTGATGTCCTGTGAAGCGATGCAAACATGGCTCTGGTTGTGCGTGTGTTGCTGTTCTTTAAAGATTTAGAGGAGTATGAAGCCTCTTTCTTACCCAG
Organism: Haplochromis burtoni; assembly: GCF_018398535.1. Taxonomy (NCBI): domain Eukaryota; kingdom Metazoa; phylum Chordata; class Actinopteri; order Cichliformes; family Cichlidae; genus Haplochromis; species Haplochromis burtoni. Next base: position 1,052,343 of record NW_024582452.1, read on the forward strand.
AGCTGGGTCAGCACATTCTTTGTACAGCTCGGGGGTGCAGTAGGGGGCATCGCCTGTAGCAGCAGCAGCAACACACACTCACGTTAATGAATTTTTTCTTTGATTTCCTTCTTTGAAGTGCCTTCAGTAATTTCTCAGATCGGCGTAAGTCTGATACAACACAGAGAAAGACCGGACGCCTACCAGGCATGTGCACCATGCGACAGTTGCAGTTGTCCACCAGGTAGCGCGTTTCGCAGTCAATGCGACAGGCTGTGATGCTGTAAGTGTCAAAGAAGTCCGACTCCATTGGCGTCACCTTGCAGTCTCCCCAGGGTGGGGGGAGATATATCAGCTGCAATGACCACATAACGACTTAATAGTGTTTTAAATAAGAAATAAATACCGCATGAAATAAAAAGCAGGCTTCTCCTTGCAGGGAAAAGCAAGAACTAAACAACTGAATCCATTTTTTTTTTTTTAATTCTACAACTGCACAAATGGGAGAGAGATTTAAAATGTCTGATGTGACCCGCGGATAATTCTAATCTATTATTCAGAGCTATGGATGTGATTTTTTTATTAGGAATAATAAAGTAAAACACTCATTTAGTTTAAAAAAAGAGATTTTAAAGAGGCTCCAGTTTAACTTTGTTCAGTCGAAGAAAAGGGAAAGTGAAAACTATAAACATCTGCCATAATTCACAGAAATTTTTTTTTTTACCAGCTGTGGCTATTATTTTCAATTTCATATTTATATCAGTGTTGAAACTAAAGTATTTCTGGTTCTTCAAATGTTTGATTTTAGATTGATAAATAGGTCTCACAAGGGAAATCTTTGTCCTACAGCAACATGATAAAGAGTAAAAATAGCACAGCCTACAATAAACAACGCAGTCAAATAAAAAGTGCCACAGAAGCCCAGTAAGTGCCTTATACTGTGAGATAGTGCAACAGAAACAAAACAAAACAGAAAGGTCAAAATAAAGTTAGTTAAAACCACTAAAAGTATGACTGACATTGTGTAAAAGTGATTTTATCCAAACAAAACACTGAAAAGGATCCAAAGACGCATTCTTGGTTTGTGTGTACTTTTATTTTTAATTATAGGACAAAATGTGTCTGATTGAAAGCTGATTAGTGAATCAATGAATCAATCAAATGGCAAGAAATCAGTTGGTAACCAAACTGTTTCAATCATTTGAAACCAGATTATTTCATGTCTGTTCCTCATATGGAACCTTGCTTTGCTTTGTTATAGTGAATTATTAATTGTTCAGATCTCTGAACTCTTCCTTTGCCGAGTATGATAATGTAATAATTGTAAAAATTAATAAGCAACAGTTTGTACCCTCTGTTCCTGACAGGAAACAAATGTCTGGAACCCGGGTGCCACTCCGAATCCGAGCTGGTCAATGAAGGACGGCTCGTCCTGACTGTGGATCTGAACTTTGACCCCCGCTTCAAACGAAGTCTCATCTGCAGGAAAGCAAAACGTTTGGGATCACTGTAAAAATGAGTTTCACTAAGGATCCAAACACGCAGAAGAGTTTCAGGCTCTGAGGTATCGACGCCCACAAACACCAACACATCAATCGCACCAGTGTGACAGACAGCTATAACCTGCCACGTGAGTGGGCTTCTTCTCACCTGTTTCTCCCCAGACTGGCAGGTATTCATCCTGCTGAATGTCCAGCATGAGCTCGAGGCCGTTACCCATACCTCCCTTGGTGGTGATGAGGGGAGTGCGCCCATCACCGCCAGCGTTAAAGGTGTAACACTTCCCATAGCGAGTGAAGACCTGAGTGACACAGGAAAGATATATAATTTTTTAAGCAGTTAGAGAAATGTTTCTGAGAGAAGGATTCAGGTCAATTTTGTCATAACCACACAATATTACTGGAATATACAACTGAATGGAAAATTATGGGGTATTCCACTGCACTCATTTTCCTTAAAAAACAACAACAACAAAACAAAACAAAAAAAGGGTATTAAATGGAAACCCGATCTGTCTGCACAGTTGTGGGATGCTGGAAAAAAATTAGAGCCTGGAACATATAAGACTTCCACTGAGCGCTCAGAGGATAACAAGGGTTAAAAGCGGATCACCTTCTTGCGTGGTGTAAACCACCAGCGCAGATGGCTCACCAACAAAAGAAAAGACAAGAATCTATACACAGCATCAAAAACGCTAACTCGTCGTCAGGTCATGTGTGATATCTCTAGGGAAATGTTGGCCAGTTCTAAGATGCTGCAGAGCAAACTGAACAGGCACCTGGCAACCAAGAATCTCTTTAGAGGAGAAACTTCAAAAACAGTCCTGGCTCTGAACCAGAGACTACAACCTACCCAGCAGTCTAAACAGTGCAGGCAGTGTAGGCTAGCAGATTTGAATCCCAAAACTTCTCGTGTCACAGCAAGAAGGCCCTCAGTGAACATGCTACACTTAAATATCGGATGAAAAGCTTTGACTGTCTAGAGATTTGCACAAATAGGTTCACTTTGGCACCCAGTGTGGTCTCCTGCTGCTGCAGCCCATCTGCTTCAAGGTTTAACATGTCACACATTCAAAGATGTGCATACTTTGTTTGTGACGAGCGCAAGCAGTCAGGCCATTCTACTCTGACCTCTGACATCAGGAAGGCATTTATGCCTGCTGCTCACGGTATATTTTCTGTTTTGGATTAGCTTCTGTAAACTCTAGGGATGGCTACGCTGGAAAATCCCAGTAGAGCAAACAGTGTTTTGCAGACATTTGGTGCTTGGGAAGAGACTGTGGGACTGTGTGAAAAGTGTCTGATAAGGTGATGGAGGCAAGGTAAATGCTAACGAAGTGTCGACATTCTTGGAAATAAAATTGCTGGTGTTGTGCCTGATCCATTGCCTTTATTTGACAATGCAATTCAAAGAAGACCTTATGATGTAAAGGCTATTTTATGCAGATATGAATTGAGATGTATAGCCTCGTCTTTCTTGCTGGTGTGCCTTGGACAGTAAAACTTGTGTCAGAGGATTTGAGAGTGTTTTTCCACTGGGGGTCAGTGTTTGACTCAGTAAATGGTGTGTGTGTGTGTGTGTGTGTGTGTGTGTGTGTGTGTGTGTGTGTGTGTGTGTGTGTGCGCGCGCTGACTGTATGACTGAAATAGTATGAGAGGAAAGGAGAGAGGCAAATGTGTGACAGAAAGAGGAGAAAGAAGGAGAGTGGAAGAGAACGAGGGAGAAAGGAGGTTTTCCCGTGGGAGTGTGAGTTACACAATCAACCCAGTGAGGTGATGGAGACTGGCAGACTGGCGATTTAACATTCCCTCACATGCTCTTTATGGCACTTATAATGGACCTGATGTTACCATGGAGACCAAGCATCCCGACAAGGAAGAATACCGCCTTAATTTTAAAGGAAAGCCGAGACACAGACGTTAGACTGAACCTCTGTGAGACATCAGCAAAAGGCCATTTGACAAACAGCCTCGAGCGTGCGACGGTGAACAGACAGAAGCGTAACAATATTGAGCTTTCTTCGGCGCGGAGTTAATGTTGTATTAGTTTTTAGTGTTGTGTGAGTCACATAACCCATGCAGGGAGAGAGCAGGAGAGCAAGGAGCAATGGAGGAGCGAAGGAGGGCAGGGATGCAAAGTGAAAGAGACAGAGAGGAGGGGGGGGATTTAGCTGCTAACGCTTGAAGCTGGCTATTGTTCAGCATTATAGCACAGAATGACATATCTATGATTAGAAAGAACAAACCAAGCAAGTAATTGTAGAGAAAGAGTTGGGATCTTGCCGAGGGCAGTTTAAACATTTAGGCCATCTATCACGTCAAGTCAGCGAGAGACTGCTGCTGGTTGCAGAAGCAGACATCAATCTGAGTGGGAGAAAAAAACAAAACAAAACAAAAAAAGATTCTGCACAAAAAAAGCAAATAAAAGCAACAAAATAATGTGTGTCCACACCTTTAGAATTTTTCTGTCACATGCTGCAGGCTTAAATAAAAACTGATGAGGGTAAAGACGCACTTGTTACTTTTAGAGACTGACATTCCAACATCGACGCCCACCTCACACCACGACGGGCCAGATGTGCGGAGGTGAGTTGTGAACACCCAAGTGCCACAGTATGAACGGCTTCCACATGAGGCTGTCTAAAAATGGGCACCTAAATTTCCATATTTACCTTCAAAACAAGCAACAGCTGGCCAGTGGGTTGGTTGTTTAAAGAAAAACAAAAGTTTTAAATTCTGGTGTATATTTCAAAGTCTTTGAAGTTACTTGTCAGTCTTAGTTGTGGAAGTTGTCTCTTAGTGTAGATTTACCGAGGTGTTGGGTCTACTTTTATGCCACATATTAACAGTTACAATGCTCATCTTTAAGGGCATATAATCCTTGTCAACCTAAAGTTTGGGCTTCATAATGCTCTAAACACTCAAATTCAGTCAGATTGTTCAATTCGCTGCTTTGTATGATGCCAAAGGAAAGGCGAAATCTCAAGCAAACAGCTCTGACTGTAAGCACAGCACCTGCTGTTCAATTTTTCCCTTTCTGCGGCACAGCCAATGATTAGAGAGTTTGCCTAAAGCTCCTCGTTGTAGACCCCTGTGTTTAAAAATAGTTTAAATCCCTCTAAACTAACTAAACATATCGATAACATTTAAAGAAACGACACCTATGAGTTCATGTCCTGAACATTTATGTATCGTCTTGACAAGATAACAAGTGAAGGTAAATTAGAGATGAGCTGTACTTTTGTGTAATACCAATCTTTTTTAACCACAAGATGATGCAGAACGTTAACCAGGTAAGAAATTAATAACACGTTCTTATTTAAAATAGGCCACGTTATGGAAGTTTGTTTATGCCACTAAAAATATATATATATTTTTTGCCATCCTTAAGCCAAAGTTTCAGAAAGAACAGCAGCACACATCTGAAAACTATTACACACATGAACTGGTAAAATGCTGCCTCCTAGTGGTTTTTGTTAAAATCTTCACAGGGTAACTACAAAAGTAACTTTTAGAACAAGCTGGCAATCTCAAACCTTTCATCTTGAATGTGTGTGTGTGTGTGTGTGTGTGTGTGTGTGTGTGTGTGTGTGTGTGT